>NW_011889432.1:952542-1018916 GCF_000151845.1 Pteropus vampyrus | reverse complement strand
AGCCTAGAAATAAACTCATAGATATATATATACAATCAACTTCTTTATTCATTCAACTATCAATGGACAACTAAGTTGCTTTCATATCTTCGCTATTATAAATAATGTTATAATTAACATAAGTGTGCATATATCTTTTCTTAACAATCAGTGTATCAAATAAATCATAAGGGAAATTAAAAAATACATTGAGACAAATAAAAGTGAAAACATATCGAAACATGTGAAATGCAGTGAAAGTCACAACAGTTATAACTGTAAATGTTTACGTTAAAATGAATATATCAAATCAAATACCTAATTTTACCCCTTAAGAAACTAGATAAAAAAAGAATAAACTAAACAAACAAAACCCAAAGCTGGCAGAAGGAAATAAATAATAAAGTAGAGCAGATTTTTTTTTTAAATAGTGAAAATTTAAAAAAGTTGATTCTTCAAAAAGATCACTAAAATTGATTAAACTTTAGCTATATTGACTAATGGGAGAAAAAGAATAGTCAAATAACTAAAATTAGAAAAGAGTGTTTGGACATTACTACTCATTTAACACAAATTATTTTTATGAAAACATAATGAGTACTATGAACAATTGTACAATAGCAAACTGAATAACTTACGTTAATAGGAAAAAAAAGAACTAAAAAATAGATACATCCTACCCAGACTGAATTTTGAAGAGATAGTACATCTGAATAGAACTATAACTAGTAAAAAGACTGACTCAGTAATTAAAAACTTCTGAACAAAGAAATACCCAGGACAAGATGGCTTCATTAATGAATTCTATTAAGCACTTAAAAGAAGAATTAAAACCATTTCAAGCTTTCCAATAATTCAAAGTAGAAGAAACACTTTCAAACATATTCTACAAGGCCTTTATTACCATGATACCAAGCCAAAGACATTACAAAACAATAACAACAACAACGACAACAACAACAACAACAACAACAACAACAACAAATACTGTAGACCAAAATCCCTGATGAATACAGATGGAAAAATCTTCAACAAAATACTAGCAAACCAAATTCAACAGTATAGTAAAAAGATTGTACACCATGACCAAGTTGGATTTATTCAGGGAATGTAAAGATTATTCAACATGTGGAAATCAATCAATACAATAAGCCACACTAATGAACTGAAGAGAAAAAAACACATGATTCACTCAAGTTATCTACAAAAACTATCTGACATTATTCAACACAGTTACATGATAAAAAAATGCTCAACAAATCAGGAATAGAAGAAAAATACCTCAACTTAATAAATGCCATATAGTAAAAACAAAAGGAAACAAAACCTCAGCTAACAACATACTCAGTGGTAAAAAATTAAATTCATTTTTACTTCTTATTTTTATTTATTTTTATTATTTTATATTAGTTTCAGGTATACAGTACAATGTTTAGATACTTATATAATTTATAAAGTGATTCACCCAATTACTCCAAAACCCATCTGGCTAACTACATACAGCCATTACAATAATATTGATTATATTCCTTATGCTACAACTCTAAATGCCCGTGACTGTTTTGTAGCTATTAATTTGTACTTCTTCCTCCCTTCACCTTTTTCACCTAACCCCTTAACCCCAGTTTCCACTATATATCACCAGAATGTTCTCTGTTTCTGTGAATGTTTTTGTTTAGTTTGTTACTTTTGTTCCTTCAATTCCACATATAAGTGAAATCGTGTGGTATTTATCTTTCTCTGTCTGACATGTTTCACTCAGCTTAATGCCGTAGGTCCATCCATATCCTTGCAAATGGTAAGATTTCACTTTTTTTAGTGGTTGAGTAATATTTTATTGTATATATGTACCATAACTTCTTTATCCAATAATAGTCTATTGATGGGCATTTAGATTATTTCTTTATCTTGGTTATTGTAAATAGTACTGCTGTGAACATCGGAGTGCACAAATCTTTACGAATTAGTGTTTTGGTTTTCTTTGGATAAATACCCAGGAGTGCAACTACTGGGTTAAACGGTAGTTCTATTTTTAATTTTTTGAGGAAACTCGATCCATTTTTCATAGCAGTTGTACCAATTTGCAAACCCACCAATAGTGTATGAGGGTTCTCTTCTCTCCACATCCTCACCAACACTTGTTTTGTTTTAGTATTTGTTTTTTTTTTTTTTTTGATTTATTGATGAAAACCAATCTGACAGGTGTGAGGTGATATGTCGTGATTTTAATTTGCATTTCTCTGATGATTAATAATCTTGAGCATCTTTTCGTATGTCTATTGGCCATCTGTATGTCCTCTTTGAAAAAAAACCTATTCGGGTCTTCTGGCCATTTTTTAATTAGACTGTTCTTTTTGTTGTTGTTGAGTTGTGAGTTCTTTATGAATTTCGGATATTAACCCCTTGTCAGATGCATCATAGGCAAATATCTTCTTCCAATCAGTAGGTTGTCTTTTCATTTTTTGATGGTTTCCTTTGCTGAGCAAAACTTTTTAGTTTGATGTAGTCTAACATGTTTATTTTTTTGTTTTCCTTGATCAAAAAGGCAAAACAGAAAAAAATATGTATTACTAAAAGCAGTGTTAGAGAGTTTACTGCCTATGTTTTCTTTTATAAGTTTTATGGTTTGGGGTCTTACATTTAATTAAGTCTTTAATACATTTTGACTTTATTCCTGTATATGATGTAAGAAATGGTCCAGTTTCATTTTCTACTTATATATGTCCCGTTTTCCCAACATTTGTTGAAGAGACTACCTTTATTCTGTTTTCTCTTCTTGCATCCTTTATCATAGATTAAATAACCTAGAGGTGTGGATTTCTTTCTGGGATCCCTAGTCTATTCCATTAATCTACGTGTTTGTTTTTATGCCAGTACCATGCTCTTTTGATTACTATAGCCTTGTAGTATAGTTTGATATCAGGCAGTGTGATACCTACAACTTTGTTCTTTCTCAAGATTGTCATAGCTATTCAGGAACTTATGTGGTTTCATATAAATTTTTGGATTATTTGTTCTAGTTTTATGAAAAATGCCATTTATATTTTGATAGAAATTGCATTGAATCTATAGATTGCTTCGGGTAGCTTGGCCATTTGAATACTGATTCTTCCCACCCATGAGCACTCTATATGCTCCCATTAATTTGTATCTTTTTCATTTCTTTTTTCAATAACATAATTTTTCAAGAACAGGTTTTTACCTTCTTGGTTAATTTGATTCCGATGTATTTTATTGTTATTGATGTAATTGTAAATGAGATTGCTTTCTTAATTTCCCTTTCTGATAGTTCATCATTGGTATATATAAATGCAACTGACTTTGGAATATTAATTTTGTATCCTGTTACTTTACTGAATTCACAGATTAGTTCTAACAGAGTATTTTTGTGGAATCTTTAGGCTTTTCTATATATAGTATCATGTCATCAACAAATAATATCAGTTTTACTTCTTCCTTTCCAATTTGGATGCCTTTTATTTCTCTTTTTTGTCTGATTGCTGTAGCTAAGCTTTCCAACACTATGTCGAATAGAAATAGGGAAAGTGGGCATTCTTGTCTTATTCCTGATCTTAAGAGAAATGCTTTTAGCATTTTGCCATTGAGTATGATATAAGCTGTAGGTTTGTCACATATGACCTTTATTATGTTGAGGTATATTCCTTCAATTCCCACTTTGCTGAGAGCTTTTATCATAAATAGATGCTGGATTTTGGTGAATGCCTTTTCTGCATCTATTGATATGTTCATACGATTTTATCTTTCAATTTGTTAATGTGGTATATCATATTAATTGATTCATGGATATTAAAACAACCTTGCATCTCAGGAATAAATCCAACTTGATCATGATGTATGATATTTTTAATGTATTGCTGAGTTAGGTTTGCTAACATTTTGTTGAGGATTTTTGCATCTATGTTCATTGGCTGCTGTTTCCTTATGGATTTTCTGTCTGAAAGATGTGTCCATTGGTGTCAATGGGGTGTTAAAGTCTCCTACTATGAGTATATTACTGTCAATATCTCTCTTTATGTCAGTCAATAATTTCTTTACATATGTAGATGCTCCTATATTGTGTGCATTTACTATGTCTTTTTGTTGTTTTGACCCCTTTATCATTATGTAATGAACTTCTTTGTCTCTTACTATAGCTATTGTTTTAAAGTCTATTTTGTCTGATATAAGTATTGTTACCTCAGGTCTTTTTCACTTCCATTAGCATGAAACATATTTTTCCTTCCTTTTACTTTCAATCTGTATGTCATTTGATCTGAAATGGGTCTATTGTAGACAGCATATGTATGGGTCTTGTTTACTTATCCACTTGGCTACCTTAAGTCTTTTGATTGGAGCATTTAATCCATTTACATTTAAAGTGATTCTTGATTGGTACATAGTCTTTGTTATTTTATTATTTATATTTAAAGGTCCCCCCTCCCCCATACTTCTTTTCACAAAAATCCGCTTAACATTTCTTGCAATTCTGGCTTATTGTTGATGAATTCCTTTACTGCTTTCTTGTCTTAGAAGTTGTTTATCTCACTTTCAATTTTAACTGATGTCCTAGCTGGGTAGAGTAGTCTTGGTTGTAGGTCCTTGCTTTTCATGACTTTGAATATTTTATGCCAATCTCTTCTGGCCTGCACAGTTTCTGTTGAAAAATCAACTGGCATTCTCATGGGATTACCCTTGTAAGTAACTAGCAGGCTTTCTCTTGCTGCTTTCAAGATTTTCTCTTTTTCTTTAATCTTTGGCATTTTAATGATGATGTGTCTTGGTCTGGGTCTGCTTGGATCCTCTTGTTTGAGATTCTCCATGCTTCTTAGGCTTGTATGTCTCTTTCCTTCACCTGATTAAGGAACTTTCCTCTCATTATTTCTTCAAATAGGTTCTCAATCCCTTGCTCTCTCTCTTCTCCTTCCGGTTCCCCTCTTATGCGAATGTTGGTATACTTGATGTCGTCCCAGAAGTCTTTTAAACTTTCCCCATTTTTTTAAACTCTTTTTTCTTGTTGCTTTTCTTATTGGGTGTTTTCTGCTACCTTGTCTTCCAACTCACTGATTTGATCCTCTTCTTCATTTAATCTACTGTTGATTCCTTCTACTGTATTCTTCTGTATGGTTATTGTATTCTTCATTTTTTATGGTTCTATGTCCTTTTTAATGCTTACTATATCTTCGTTGAAGTCCTCACTAAGATCATCTATTCTTCCCCTAAGTTCGTTGAGTATCCTTATAACTAGTGTTTTGAAATCTGTCTCTGGTAGGTTGCTTGCCTCCATTTCGTTTAGTTTTTTTCTGGAGTTTTCTCCTGTTGTTTCTCTTGCAGTATGTTTCTTTGTTTTCTCATTTTAGTTGCTTCTCTGTGTTTAGTTCTATGTTGTAGAAAGATCTGTTATAACTCCCAGACTTGGCCAGGTGGCCTTACGTAGTAAGTGTTCTGTGTGTCCCAGTGGCACCTGTGCCAGGGCTCTGGGTGTGTTTCTTGTGTGGGTTATGTGTTTTCTCCTGTTGCAGCTAACCCTTGATTGCTGTTAGCATGTCAGTATATGGGATTACCACTCATGCTGACTGGCTGTGGTGATTGGCCATACTCACAGGATACAAGCTGCTGTGTGGGGGCTCACCCCATAGAGTAGGATTCGCCCCAGGAGGCTCATGTACCTGCTGAGACCACTCTTTGGAGCTTTCACTCATGGGGCTAGTCAGGTGGTGCTCTTTTGTGGTTTGATGCCTGTCTCTGGGTGTGTTGGTTCTGGGGACCCATGGGAGTGGGTCCTATGTAGGCCAAGGGCTGCCACTTCCCTTGATTTTTGGGGGTCACTTGGTAGAAGCTACAAAGTAATCCATGAATGGCCGTTGCCCGTACTGGATCCAGAAGCAAGTGAGAGAGTCCACACTACAAGCCAAGGTCGGTTACTTTCAGTACAAGACCTATAGTAACTCAGCAAAAGGACCAGTGCACCTCAAGGCCTGATGCTGCCTGCCAGCTGCCCATAAGTCTCTGCAGCTGAAAGAGCTTTAAAGTGCTACAGGAGTTGGGTGGGTTGGGGACCCAGGGAGTCATGAGGATAAGGCATGCAGGTATCACCTGACCAAGGAAGAATCAGGTTTTGTTCTAGTACTGAATCTGCAGCTTCCTGTAAAAGTCTCAGAGTGAAGCAAGGCCAGCTACTGCCTGCCTCAGGCCCACAGACACCTGAGATCTGTTTATGAAATACTGTAGTTTGGGGTGAGTTTTGTGGCCTGCCAACAAAAGTCTCTCCTGGGATGCACTGACTGTGTGTGGGCCATGCAAGCTGAGGGCTGTTTGCTGTCGAATTCACAGCCCAGGGAAGGCATAGTGTGGGGCTGGTTGGCTGGCAATAGATTTGCTGCTGGTAATATGTGGGTTGGATGATACAGCATCTCAAGTTGACATGGGGTGGAGTGAGCTGATTCTGTCCAGTTAATATAGATTGCTGCCAGATCTGAGCCTGAAGGACTCTCACAAAGTCACAGATCACAACGAGGCCAACCACAGTCTACCTTTGGCCTTCAGACCCCAGAGATCCACCCAAGAGACAATGCAGTTCAGGCTGGCACCAGTGGTTTGCTTCCAAAAATCTCTCTCATAATGAATGGGCCACACACAAGTGGCTCAAGCTGAGGACTGCTGACTGCTCATAAATGCTCAGGCCAGGGACGGTGCAGGGTGAGGCTGGCTGCCTGGAAATGAGCCTGCTGCAGACAATTTGTGGGTTAGGTAGAGCAGGATCCCAGGGAGACACAGGGTGGAGCAGAGCAGTCTCACTGGACCAATGCAGCTTCAGAATTGGCAGTGCAGAGAGAAGGTTAAACACAGGCAAGGTGGAGCCCATCTTTAGTTTGCCCTGGAGGGGGACCTGACAAAGGATCAATGATGGTTGTCTCTCCATCCTTAGCTCCAGCACCTCACAACTTTGTCTTTCACCATATGTCTTTTGTACCTCCCAAACAGCTAATCCTCCACCAGCACCCAGGGTTGGTGTCTGCAAACAAGTCAGTCTGTGGGCCCTTTAAGGAGAACATCTGGGTTTTTAGGTTCGTCCCATATCACCCAGATGGACAGAATCACCACTGATTTTTGCAATCAGATTTTGTGGAAATTCCTCTTCCCAGGACTGGAATCCTGGGCTGGGGAGCCCCTGTTTGGGGCTAAGACTCCTCACTCCTTCAGTGGGGTTTCTTTAGCCACCTTCTCCCTCTAGGTGCTCATTCACTATGTGCAGCTGAAGGACCAACTCACTTCACCTCTCTGCCGCTCTTATCATTCTCAATGTGGCTTTTTCTTTATATCTTAAGATGTAGTGTTATGATCAGCTAGACTCCAGGTGGTTCTCTAAGTTGTTTGTTTTATAATTTGGTTGTAATTTTAATGTGCTCCTAGGAGGAGAGAAATTCTGCTTTTACCTAGCCCACCATCTGAAGCAGAACCCCAAGATTAATTTTTTTTTCCTCTAAGATCATGAAAAAGACAAGGATTTCCACTCTTTTCACTTATATTTAACATAATAATGAAAGTCCCAACCAAAGTGATTAGGTCTGAATAAGATACAAAAGGCATCCAAGTATAAAGGAAGCAGTAAAATTATCTCTGTTTACAGATGGTGTAATCCTGTATGCAGAAAACTCTAAAGATTCCAAACACATAAAAAATGAGTAAAGCTAATAAACAAATTCAACAAAGTTGCAGGATATAAAATCAATTCTGCTTCTATACACTAAAAATGAGCAATCAAAAAAGAAAATTAAGAAAACATTTTCATTTATATTAGCAACTAAAAAAGTAAAATACTTAGGAATACACTTAACCAAGGAGGCAAAAGACAAGTACATTAAAAATTACTAAATATTGATTAAAGAAACTAAAGAAGATACAAATAAAAAAGAAAGGTATCTTATATGCATGGATTAAAAAAATATATTATTCAGATGTCAATACTACAAAAGCATCTACATATTCAGTGCAACAATCCATCACAATCTCTGTGACAGGTTTTTTAAACAAAAATAGAGAAGCTCATCCTAATATTCTTATAGAATCTCAAGTGCCTCAAAATAGCCCAAACAATCTTGAATAAAAAGAACAAATTTGGAGGTCTCACCTTCTGACTTCAAAATTTACTACATAGCTATAATAATCAAAGCCACAATGTCACTGTTATAAAGACAGACATTGATCAATAAAGTAAAGTACAGAGCTCAAATAGAAACCATCCTCTATATGGTTAACACTTTTCAATAAGAGTGCCAAGATCATTCAATAGGGAAGGAAGAGCCTTTTCATTAAATGATGCTGGAAAAGTGAATATCCATATTTGGATACTTAACTTACACCATATATGAAAATTAACTCAAAAGGGATCGAAAATCTAAATGTATGAAATCTATAAAACTCTTAGAAGAAAACATAGGGAAAATGCTTTTTGACATTGCATTTATGGATAATTTTTGAATATGTCAACAAAAATATAAGGAACAAAAATAAAAGCCTTCCTCAAAAAATTTAACAACTAACGCATCCAAGAACACTACCAATAGAGTGAAAGGCAACCCATAGAATGGTAAATAATATTTGAAAATCAAATTTCTGATAAGGAATTAATATCCAGACTATATAAAGATATTCTGCAATCCAACAGCAATGACAACTACAAAACAATTCAAAAATTGGCAAAGTACTTAGATATTTCTCCAAAATAGATACGTAAATGGCTAATAAGTATGTGAAAAGATTTTTAACATAACTAATACTTAGAAATGTTAGTCAAAATCACAATGAGATACAACTTCACACCTATTAGGACAGGTTTTATCTAAGACAGAAAATAGTTAACAAAAACAATAAGATCAATAAAACCAAAAGCAGATTCTTTTAAAAACTAAACAAAATTGATAAACTCTTAACTAGACTCATCAAGAAAAAAAGAGAGAAGACTCAAATAAATAAAATTAGAAATGAAAGAAGAGAAGTGACAAATAACTTTACAGAAATATAAAGGATTATAAGAAAATACTATAAGCAATTATATACCAACAAATTGGACAATCTGGAAAAGTGGATAAATTTCTAGAAAAGTACAATACTCCAGACTGAGTCAAGAAGGGGCAGAAAACATAAACTGACCAATTATCATTAATAAAATCAAATCTGTAATCAAAAAAGTCCCAACAAACAAAAGTCCTGGACCATCCGGCTTCACAGATAAATTTTACCAAACAGTCAATGAAGAATTAACACTTAATCTTCTCAAACTATTCCCAAAAACTCAAGAGGAAGGAAGAATCCCAAGCTCATTTTACAATGCCACCATTAACCTGATTCCAAAACCATACAAAGATATTACGAAAGAAGAAAATTATAGGCCAATATCCCTGATGAACATAGATGCAAATATTCTCAACAAATATTAGCAAACTGAATTCAGCAAGACATTAAAAGGTCATACACCATCACCAAGTGGTATTTATTCCTGGGATGCAAGATTGGTACAATATTCAAAAACCAATTAATGTGGTATACCACATTAAATAATTGAAAAGTAAAAATTATATGATCATATCAATAGATATAGAGAAACATTTGACAAAATCCAGCATCTATTTGTGGTAAAAACACTCAGAAAGTTGGAATAGAGGGAACATACCACAACATAATAAAGGGAATATATGACAAACCCACAGGTAACATACTCAATGGTGAAAACCTCATAGTGCTTTCCCTAAGACCAGGAACAAGACAAGAATGTCTACAATCACCACTTTTATTCATCATAGTATTGGAAGTCCTGGCCACAGCAACCAGACAAGAAAATAAAATAGAAGTATCTGAAATTGGAAATAAAGAAGTAAAACTGTCATTATTTGCAGATAATATGATACTATATATGGAGAACCTTAAAGATTTCACCAAAAACTAGTAGAACTGATAAATGAATCCAGTAAAGTAGCAGGATACAGAATCAATGTTCATAAATTGATTGCATTTTTATACACCAATGATGAACTATCGGAAAGAGAAAATAAGAAAACAATCCCACTTACAATTGCATCAAAAATAATAAAATGCTAGGAATAAATTTAACCAAGGAAGTAAAACACCTGTACTCAAAAAATTTTAAGACGTTGAAGAAAGAAATTGTAGTAGATACAAATAAATGAAAGTATATGCCCTGCACATGGATAGGAAGAATTAGCATCATTAAAATGGGCAGGGGACAGCTAAGCAGAGTCGGGCCTTATTAGTACTTTGATGGGAGACCACCTAGGAAGACCGGGTGTTATAGAATTGGTGTAAAGGTGTAAAAAGAAAAAAAACAAATGAGTAGAGAACAGTTTTTTTTCTCTCTGATAAAATAGTTTATTTACACATTAACAAAGAAGTCAGTATTATTCTCATTCAGAAAGGTTAGGGCAAAATTTGAGGTGACATTGGTGGTTCCTCTCAGATAGAATTACTTTCCCTTTAATTTATCCCTTTTATTAAAAAAAAATCATTTATTTATTTATGGTAACATTGCTTAATGATATCCAATAAGTTTCAGCTGTACATTTTAACTATAAGGCAAATATATATATATATATTTATATATATATACTGTGTTCATCTCCCATAGTTAGATTTCTTTCTGTTACCACATATTTGACTCATTTTGCTCCATCTACCTCCCCCTTCCCTCTCTTTCCTACCCTCTGTAACCACTAGTCTATTGTCCATGTCCATGAATCTCTGTCTGTTTCTCCTGTTCATTTGTTGCTTTTAGGTTTATATCCCACATATAAGTGATACCATGTGATTTTCAACTTTTTTCTGACTGGCTTATTTTACTTAGCATAATTATGTCAAGGTCCATCCATGTTTTTGGGAATGGCAGTATTTCATCTCTTCTTATGGCTGAGTAATATTCCATTGTATATATGTACCACAGCCTCTTTAGCCAATCATCTATAATAGGACACTTCAGTTGCTTCCATGTCCTGAGCACCGTGAATAATGCTGCTATGAACATTGATGTGCAAATATCTTTTCTGATATGAGTTTTCAAGTCTTTGGAGAAAATATCCAGTAGAGGGATTGCTAGACCATATAGTAGATCAATTCTTAGTTTTTTTGAGGAACCTCCATACTGTTTTCCGTAGTGGCTATACCAATTTACAGTCCCATCAGCAGTGTATGAGTGTTCTTTTTGCTCCACAACCTCTCCAACATTTGTTATTACTTGTCCTGTTGATTATGGCTATTCTAACAGGAGTGAGATAGTATCTCACTGTGGTTTTGATTTGCATATCCCTAATAGCTCACGATGCTGAGTATCTTTTCATATATTTGTTGGCTATTTGTAGGGCAGAGGACATTAATAAGCATTTTTCCAAAGAGGATATACCGATGACCAGTAGACATATGAAAAAATGCTAAGCATCATTCATCATCAGAGGAATATAAATTAAAAACACAATGAGATAATACCACATACTTTCCTGAAAGGCTTTTATCAATAAATAAAAATAAATAAATAAATGTTGATGAGGATGTGGAGAAAGGGGAAAGCTCATGCACTGTTTTTGAGATTGCAAACTGGTACAGTCACTGTGGAAAACAGTTTGACATCTCCTCAAAAAAATAAAAATAGAACTATGCTATGACCCAAGAATTGTACTTCTGGGTATTTATCCAAAGAAACCACAAAACACTAATTTGAAATGATATATGCATTCCTATGGTCACTGCAGCTCTATTTACAATATCTAACATATGGAAGCAACCTAGTGCCCATCATAAGACAATTCAATACAAAGAAGTGGTACATATATGCAATGAAATATTATTCAGCCATAAAAAAATGAAACCTTACCATTTGCAACAATAGAGATGGACCTAAAAAGTGCTATGCTAAGTGAAACAAGTCAGACAAATAACATATAATTTCACTTATATGTGGAATCTAAAGAAAAAAAATAAATGAACAAACAAAATGAAACAGACTTATAGCTACAGAGAACATACTAGTGATTGTTAGATGAGAGGAAGGTTGAGGGACTGGGTGAATGGAGTGAAGTGATTAAGGAGTATGAATTGATAGTTACAGAAGGGTTGTGGACATGTGAAATGCAGCATAGGGAACACAATCAATAATATAGTACATCTTAATCACTTCACCTTCTAATAATATTGTAATAACTATGTATAGTTCCAGGCAGATAGTATACTAATCAGGCAGGATCTCTTCATAAATCGTAAACATGTTTAACCATTAAACTTTACACCTGAAACTACTATAAAATAATATTGACTGCCAACTCTAATTGAAAAAATAAAAGTTAAAAAAAGAAAATAGGCCCAGATGTCAGAAACATCGAGGAGTGAGAGATGTCCCCAGATCTTTCCTCTTGAAACAACAATAAGCTGAATATCTAAAACTCAACAAAAATCACCCAAGCTGCACAACCAGCACATCTGAGCTTGGGGTCTGTGCATAAGACTTAACACAGGGAGTCAGGTGGTAGACTTGGAGAAACAAAGAAGCTCACACTCGCAGGCAGAGTTCTCTGCAGGAGTAGGAGGAAAAGAGAAGGAGTGGCAAGTTCCCTGAACAACCCTGCTTGGGAGAGATGTGACCTCTACCCGGCTGGCAACAGTGCCCAGGCATCAGGGGAGAAGGCAGAGAAATGGGGATGGCAAAGAAGAAGGAACAGCAGAGAAACAATAGTTGATTATTACCAGCCACGGTTGCAATACCCCAGGCTGAGCCACAGGCCCCATCCCCCAATCCAGAGAGGCCCACACCACGTATCTTATAAGACCGAACACTGTGGAGCCCCAAGGGAATCTGAGCAAATGCTACCAAAACTGTCACTAACACTGACAGAAACTGAGACTGAGGGTAGCAACCATGATTGAACATCTATAAGAAAAAAAAGCATTATTAAGACTTTACATAAAACAGGGATCCAAGAGATTTAGACGCCACCTACTGGAAACCAAAAGAAAAACGCATTTGCAACAGGCTAAAGAAAGACCTTTATATAATAAATCTTTCTGGCAAAAAAAAGCAGAATACACTTCCATTAATGTCCAGGAGGAGAAATAGTACATTAAACACTATGAATGACCAAGGTTACAAGACAGCTCAGAAAGAAAGAAAAATCTCCAGAAAATATGCTTAAAGACAAAGAAATATGCGTCTTAAATGACAGAGAATTCAGGAAGGCACTTCTGTAAAAACTCAATGACATATGAAACAATTCATATCAACAATTTCAGGAATTGAAAAAAAAAACTAAATGAGCAGAATGGGTTCTTTAGCAAGGAGATTGAAACCCTCAAAAAGAACAGAATAGAACTTCTGGAGATTAAAAACAAACTACAAGAGTTGAAAAAGGAAATAACAAGCTTAGGGAATAGAGTTGACCAAATGGAGGAAAGGATCAGTGATATCGAAGACAATAATCTAGAAATAAATCAGAAGGAAGAAGAGAGAAACCAAAGAATGAAAAATAATGAAAAAGAAATACAAGAACTAGCTGATACCATCAGGAGAGGAAGCATAATTATAATGGGGATTCTCGAAGAGAAGGAAAAGGACCAGGGATTAGAAAGCATTTTCAGGCAAATAGTGGATGAGAATTCCCCTAATCTAAGGAATGAGGTAGAGCTTGAAATTCAAGAAGTCACCAGAGCACCCAATTATCTCTAACCAAAAAGACCTTCACCAAGACACATTGTACTAAATTATCAAAAATCAAAGACAGAGAAAGAATTCTCAGGGCAGCCAGGGAAAAGAAGAAGGTAATCTATAATGGAAAACCCATTAGATTATTTTTAGCCTTCTCAGCACAGACTTTACAAGCCAGAAAGGAGTGGAATCAAATATTCAAACTATTAAATGATAGGAAATACTAGCCTAAAATAATGTATCCAGCAAAGCTCTCCTTTAGAGATGAAGGAGAAATTAAGACCATTCCAGAGATAGAAACGTTGAGGGAATTCTCCACTACGAGGCCTGCTTTACAGGAAATGTCGAAAGGGGTCAGCACAACTAAAACAAAATGACCAAAAATATATAACTAGGAGTAAGGCAACTAGCAGGCAGATAGAAGCAGAGGACTGCAAAACTTACTAAGAACAGGGAATTATAAAATTAAACGATAAAAAGAGATTTGCTATAGCAAGCCAGTAATGAACGTTCAGTATATATAGGGACAAATTGAGACAACAATGAGTGAAAAAGGGGAAGATTCAAAGATCTAAATTTTCAATGGAGAATGAAGATAAGGCAGATGTAGAAGAAAATAGACTACTGTATATATATAAATATCCTCTACATATTCATAACGGTAACCACATGCCAAAGATTCAGAACTGAAATATATAACATAAAACAAGAAGGACAAGAGGGAAAACCCACAAAACCCAACCAAAGTACAAAAAAGCAGACACATAAGAAAAAGGAAGCAATGGAAACACCAAACTACCAGAAAGCAAAAGATAAAGTGGCTATAGGAAATCCTCATATTTCAATAATCATCCTTAATGTGAATGGACTGAGCTCAACAATAAAAAGGCACAAAGTTGAAGATTACATTAAAAAAATAAAAATAAAACAGATGCTGCCTCCAGGAGACACATCTCAGCTCTAAAGACAAATATAGACTCAAAGTGGAAGAGTTGAAAATGACATTTTAAGGAAATGGCATTCAGAAAAAAGCAGAAGTAGTGGTACTAATATCAGATGAAATAGACTTCAAAATAAATAGGTAAAGAAAGATACTGAGGAACTCTTCATAATGATAATGGGAATCATGCACCAAGAAGACACAACACTTATTAATATGCATGCTCCAAATTTAGATCCCCAAAATATGAAAAGCGATTACTAACAGAACTAAAGGGAGAAGCAGAACAAAACACTACCATAGTAGGGGACCTATTTACCACACTGTCGGATATGGACATATCATCCAAACAGAAAATGAATAAGGAAAAAGCATCCTTAAATGATACATTAGAACAATTAGACATAATTGACATTTACAGAACCTTTCATTCCAATATAAATGCATATGCATTCTTCTCTAGTGCACATGGCATATTTTCAATGACTGACCACATACTGGGACACAAAGATAGCCTCAACAAATATAAATGAGTTGCAATCATACCAACCATATTCTCTGATCATAATGCTTTGAAGCTGGAAATCCACTGTGAAAAGAAAGCAGTCAGAACAACAAACATGGACATAAAACCACCTGCTACTGAAGAATGACTGGGTCAGATAAGAAATAAAAAGAGAGATCAAGAGATACATCGAAATGAATGATGATAGTACAAAGTATCAAAACTTTTAGGATACAGCAAAAGCGGTTATGAAAAAAAGTTCATCTAATTGCAGGCCTATCTCAAAGAAAAATAAATAAATAAATAATCCTAATGTTTCATCTTAAAAAAAAAATAGAAAAGGAAGAACAAATGAAGCCTAAGGTCAGCAAAAGGAAAGACATTATCAAAATTAGAGTAGAAAAAATGAAATTAAAAACAACAACAACAACAACAACAACAAAACAATAGAAAAAATAAATGTTGCAAAGAGCTGGTTCTTTGAGAAGGTTAATAAAAATGACAAACCCTTGGTTATACTCACTGAAGAGAAAAGAGAAAGGACACAAATAAAATCAGGGATGAAAGAGGAGAAATGAGGACAGACGCCGTAGAAATACAAAGGATCATACGGAAATACTATGCAAAAGTATATAACACCAAATTATCAACCTAGAAGAAATGGACATGTACTTAGAAAGGTACAACCTTCCTAGACTGAATCAAGAACTGGAAAATCTAAACAGACTGATCAGCAGTATGGAAATCGAGGCAATCATCAAAAACCTAGCAAAATGTAAAAGTCCAGGACCAGATGGCTTCACGAGTGAATTCTGCCAAACATTCAAAGATTTAATATCTATTCTCCTTAAACTCTTCCAAAAAATCAAAGAGGAGGTAATACTTCCTAACTTATTTTATGAGGGCAATCTTACACTGATACCAAAACCTGGTAAAGATAACACAAAACAAGAAAACTGCAGACCAATATCTCTCATGAACACTGATGCAGAAATCCTAAATAAGATACTAGTGAACCAAATACAGCAACATATTTAAAAGATTATACACTGTGATTAAGTGGGCTTCATTCCAAAGGCACAGGGATGTTTCAACATATGCAAAATGATTAATGTGATGCATCACATAAACAAATTAAAAAATAAGAATCATACGATCATATCAATAGATGCATAAAAATCCTTCGACAAGATACAGCATCCATTTATGATCAAAACACTTAAAAAATTGGTACAGAAGGAAAGTACTTTAACATAATAAATGCCATATATAACAAACCCTCAGCCAACATTTTACTTAATGGTGAAAACTAAAAACCTTCCCTCTAAGATCAGGAACAAGGCAAGGCTATCCACTATCACCACTGTTATTCAATATAACATTGGAGGTCCTAGAGAGTGCAATCAGACAAAAGAAATATATAAAAGAAATATATAAAATATATAAAGAAATATATAAAGAAATAAAAGAAATATATAAAATATATAAAGAAATATATAAAGAAATAAAAGAAATATATAAAATATATAAAATATAAAAGACATCTAAATAATAAATGAAGAAATCAAACTGTCGCTATTTGCTGATGACATGGTTCTCTATATAGAAAACCCTAAAGACTCCACAAGAACACTTACAGAAACAATAAGCAAATATATAAAAGTTTCTGGATACAAAATCAATGTTCAAAAATCCATAGTGTCCCTATACTCTAACAATGAAGTGTCAGAAATGGACATGGAAAACATAATTCCTTTTGCAATGGCAACAAAAAGAATAAAATATCTAATAATAAACCTAACAAAACACGTGAAGGACCTATATAACGAAAACTATAAGATTCTAGTAAAAGAAATTAAAGATTCAAAGTAATGGAAATATATTCCATTTTCTTGGATTAGAAGAATCAACATAGTTAAAATGACCTTATTATCTAAAGAATTATACACATTTAATGCAATCCCCATCAAATTCTCATTGGCATTTTTCAAAGAAACAGAACAAAAAATCATCAGATTTGTATGGAAACACAAAAGACCCCAAATTGCCAAAGCCATCTTGAGTAAAAAGAAAGAGGCTGGAGGCATCACCCTGCCCAACTTCAAATTATACTATAAAGTGACAATAATCAAATGGCATGGTATTGGCCGAGTAACAGACACACAGATCAATGGAACAGAATCAAGAGTCCATAAGTAAACCCATATTTATATGCGCAAACAATTTTCTACATAATAGCCAAAAACATACAGTGGAGAAAGGAAAGTCTCTTCAATAAATGGTGCTGGGAAAACTGGAAAGCCACCTGCAAAGAACTGAAACTAGACTGTTGTCTATGACCGCACACCAAAGTTAACTTGAAATGGATTAAGGAACTGAATATAAGACACGAAACATTAAAATGCGTAGAAGAATACATAGGAGCTAAACTCAAGAACCTTGGATTTAAGAGGATTTTATAAATTTGACCTCAAAGGCAAGAGAAGTAAAAGCAAAAATAAATGAATGGGACTATGTCAAACTAAAAAGCTTCTGCTCAGCAAAAGAAATCGTCAACAAGGTAAAAAGGCAGCCATGTGAATGGGAAAATGTATTTGCAAGCAACGCCTCCGATAGGGGCCTAGTATCCAAAATACACAAAGATCTGACACAACTCAATAACAGAAAATATAAAATAAAATCGAATAAAAAAAATGGTCAGAGGACCTGAATATGCACTTCTTCCAGGAAGACATTCAAATGGCCCACAAACATATGAAAAGATGCTAACACTGCTAGCTATTAGGGAAATGCAAATCAAAACCGCAATGAGATACCATCTGACACCTGTTAGAATAGCTATAAGCAGCAGGACAAATAATAACAAATGCTGGAGAGGATGCGGAGAAAAAGGAACCCTCATTCCATTTTGGTGGGACTGCAAACTGGTATAGCCACTATGGAAAACCATATGGATTTTCTCAAAAATTAAAAACATATACCTTTTGACCCAGCAATTGTGGGTATTTATCCAATGAAAACCCAAATAATATTTTTTAAAGATTTATGCACCCCAATATTCATGGCAGCACAATTTACAATAGCCAAGATGTGGAAGCATGATTCATATATACAATGGGATGTTATTCAGCCATTAAGAAAAATGAAATCTTACCATTTACAATGACATGGATCGACCCGGAGGTTATTATGCTGAGTGAATAAGTCAGACAGAGAAAGTGAAATACCAAATGATTTCACTTATATGTGGAATCTAAGGAACAAAAAGTACAAACTAATTAAAAACAGACTCACAAATATAGTGGACAATTTGGACAGAGGGAAGGGGTTGGAGAATGGGGTGAAGGGTTAAAGAAGTACAAATTAGTAGTTGATAGTTGGTCACGGGGATGGGAAGCATGGCAGAAAGAATGCAGTTACCATTAATATGATGGCTAGGTGGAGGGCCAGGGAGGGAGGGAGGAATTGAGGGGATCATTTTATGAACTATATAGATGTCTAACTAATGTACTGTATACTTGAAACTAATTTAAATAAATAATTTTTAAAACATAGGGAAAAAATTGAATAGATAATTTTCCAAAGAAAACATACAAAAGGCCAATTTGTATATGAAAATGTGCTCAACATCACTAATCATCGGGGGAATGCAAATCAAAACTACAGTGAGAAATTCTCTCAAACCTGTTAGAATGACTAATATCAAAAAGACAAAAAATAGTGTTGGGAAGTGGGGTAATGAAACACATTTGTGTTGTAGGTGAGAATGTATATAAGTATAGCCATTATGGAAGAGTATGGAGATTTCTCAAAAAATTAAAAACTGAACTACCTTACAATTGAGAAATCTCACTTCTGAGTATATAGCCAAAGGTAATGAAATTAGTGTCTCAAAGAAATAACTGCACTCTCATTTTCATTGCAGAATTATTCACAATATCCAAGACATGGAAACATACTGTGTACATTGACCCATGAATGAACAAAAAAATGTGGTGTTCATGTGTGTGTATTTTCGGCCTTAAAAAATGTAGGAAATATTGTCATTAAAAACAAAATCACAACATACCAAAACTTATGTTCCTTATTAGAACTTATGCAGCAAACAGTTCTAATAAGGAATTGTATTGCTGTAAATGCATACATTATAAAGAAGAAAGAGCTCACATCCTTAAAGAACTAGGGAAAAGAAAAGCATGATACACCCAATGGCTACAGAAAAAACAAATACAGGTTATAATAGAGATACATACAACTGAGAATTTAAAAATAGAGAAAATCATTGAAACCAATGTTGATACTTTGAAAAGATAATGAAATTGAAAAAACTCTAGTGAGACTGACAGAGACAAAAGACAGAAGACTGAAATTACTAAAACCAGACATGAAAGTAAGGACATTACTACCAATTTTAGAGAAATAAAAAGAACTGTAGAAAGTTACTATAGGCCGTTATACTCCAAAAAAATAGATAATAGACGAAATGGACAAATTTTTAATAACACGATATATCAAAACTGACATAAAAGGAAATGGAAAATCTGAATAGGATGATGACTACTATTGGAGATTGATCAGTAATCAAAACATCTCAACAAGCCATTGTACTAAGTAAAACAAGTCAGACAGAAAATGACAAATACCATATAATCTCACTTATACATGGAATCTAAAAAAAAAAATAGTATCTCATAGAAAAAGAGATCAGTTTCATGGTTACCAGAGGCAGCATGTGGGGACCGAGAAAGAAAGTGCTCAAAAAGTAAAAACTTCCAGTTATAAGATAAATACATACCAGGGATGTAATGCACAGCATGATGACTATAGTTAACACAACTGTATGATAGATATTAAAATTGTTAAGAGAGTACATCTTAAGAGTTCTCATCACAGGAAAATATTGCTTTTCTTTTCTTTTTTTGCTTTCTCTTTATTATATCTATATGAGATAATAGATACTAACTAAACTTATAGTGGTAATTGTTTTATAATATATATAAGTCAAACCAAGATGACGTACACCTTAAACCTATACAGTAATGTATGTCATTTATATCTAAATAAAACTGGAAAAATGAAGTTCGAAAACAAAGGAGAAAAAACTCTCAACAAGGAAAAGCCTAGGACAAGATGGCCTCGCTGGTGAATTTTAACAAACACTTTAAAAAGAATTGACACCAATCCTTTTCAAACTCTTCCAAAAAGTTGAAGAAGAGGGAAGGGAAATGTTTCCTCTCCCTAAACCACATACCAATATCTCTTATTAATAAAGATGTAAAAATCTTCAACAGAACACTTGTAAATAAAAATAGATAGATTATTACAAGGCTCATATACCATAACCATGTAAGATTTATTCCTGGAATGTAAAGATGTTTTAACATACACAATCCATCAATGTAATATATCACATAAAGACAAAAAAGGGAAGAAAATTACATGATCCTCTCAATTGATACAAAAAGAACATTTGAGAAAATTTAACACCCATTTCATGTTAAAAAAAAAAGACTTTATAAACTAAAGATAGAGGGAAATTCCTCAACACAATAAAGGCCATTTTTGACAACTACAAGTAACATCATACTCGATGTTAAAAAAACTGAAAGCTTTTCCTCTAAGATCAGGAACAAGGAAAGGATACCTGCTTTTGCTATTCTATTTAACACAGTACTGAAAGTTCTAGCCAGAACGATTAGGCAAGAAAAGGCAGTTAAAGACATCCACATTAAAAAAAGAAGCAAAATTACCTTATTTCACATGTGATATTATCTCATATGTAGAAAATCTAAAGAATTTACAAAAAAAAGTTAGAACAAATTAATTAATTCAAAAAAGTTGCAGGGTATAAAATCAAAATTTAAAAATCAGTATATTTCTATAAACTTTTAATGAATAATTTGAAAATAAAAACTTAAAAAAACAATTCTATTACAATAGCATAAAAATACTTCAGAATAAATTTAACCAAGGAGATGGAGCATTGTACACTGAAAACTACAAAACATTGCTGAAAGAAATTAAAGAGGGCCTAAATAAATAAAAGGACAACTTGTCTTCATGGATTAGGATAGTTAATTTGTTAAGATGACATTACTACCCAAAGCAATCTACAAATTCAATGCAATCTCAAAATTCCAATGGTGTTTTTACACAAATAAAATAAAACATCCTAAAATTTATATGCATTCCCAAGGGATTCTGAAGTATCTGAAGTATCTTGAAGAAGAAGAACAAAGTCGGAAGTCTCATACTTCCTGATATAAAATATTACTGCAGTGCTACAAGAATCAAAATAATTGGGTACTGGCATAAGGACAGACATAGACTAACAGAATAGAGTAGAGAATCCAGAAATAAACCCTCACCTATATGGATGATTATACGGTCAAGGCTTCCAAGACCATTCAGTGAGGGAAAGAACAGTATTTTCATCAAAAAGTGCTGGAAAAACTAGATATTCTTTTATGTGAAAGAATGAAGTTAGACCTTACACTTACATTATATACAAAAATTAACTCATAAGTGGGTAAAAAAATCTAACTTTAAAAGGTAAAAACCATAACATCCTTGAAGAAAACATACAGAGAAGTATTTATAACATTGATTTGGTAATGATTTCTTAGGTATAAAACTAAAAACATATGAGATAGAAAAAGATAGGTAAATTAGACTTCATCAAAATTTAAAACATTTGTATATTCAAGAGAGTGAAAACACTACTCGCAGAGTGAGAGAAAATATTAACAAGAAAAGATACATATTTATAAGTCACATACCTGATAAGGATTTAATATGCAGAGTATACTTAAAAAAAACTCTTACTACTCAATGACAAATCACAAAATGACCAATAAGCACATGAAAAGATGCTCAACAATTTTTATCACGGCAAATGCAAATCAAAGCCACAATGAGATATGACTAGATTGGTAACTAAAAAAACTAATTTTAGCAAGGAGAAATTAGAACTCTTGTACATTGCTGGTGTCAATATAAAATTTTGCAGCATCTATGGAAAACTGGCAGTTCCTCAAAATGCTAAACACAGAATTAATATACTATTCAGCAATACCACTCTTAGGTATATACCCAGAGAGATTTAAAGCAGGGAATCAGATAGATATACATCAAATGCAGTGTTACATTAGTTAAAAGGCAGAAATAACCCAATAGATGAGTGAATAAACGAAATGTCATATATACATAAAATGGAATATTATTCAATCTTTAAAAGGAAATTCTGACAAATTCTAAAACATGGCTGAACTGTGAAGACATTATGCATTGTGAAATAAGCCAGACACAAAAGTACAGATATTATATGATTCCACTTACATGAAATATCTAGCATAAGCAAATTTATAGAGAGAAAAAGTGGATTACAGGTTACCAGGGCTGTGGGGAGTGGGGACTGGAGAGTTATTGCTTAATGGTTACATAACTTCTTTTTGGAGTAATGAAAAAGTTTTGGAAATGGATAATGGTGATGGTTGCACAATATTGTATGTGTAACTAATGCCACTGATTTTTACACTTAAGAATGATTAAAATGTCAAATTTTGTGTTATATATAAATAATTTTGAATTATGATAAAATTATTATAATTCAAAATTTAATAATAATGTATTACACCAAAATTATTGAATTGTACACTTTAAATTGGTGAATTATATTTCAACAAATTTATTTAAACAAACAAAAAACAAAAAGAAGGTAGAAGGCTGTGTCAATGTAGAGAAACAAAACTCAGAAAGTACAGATGTCCTATGCCAGGTAGAAATTTTCACATAATCCAATTGAAAATTAAAACTTTGCATTAATTTACTTCTTAGATCTCCTGCACCTCTGATATGCGAGGATCATATAACTTAGAAGCAATAATGGCTACGAGATAATCTGAATGAGACTCAATGAAGGATGTTAGAGCATGTGGTTGAAAGATTGGGAGTCTTGGGTGACAGAGCATTCTTTGAAGAGATTCATAGTTTGAGAGCAGTGGAGAAAATCCAAAACCACTGTTTAGGGGGAAACAAAGGAAGATACAGTTAAACAAATAGTAAATAATCACTGCTTTAAAGCCAAAAAGATAAAAGTATTAAAGTGGGGACAGCTTGAAAGAGTTGGCCTCTGAGAACCAGTCATCAAGGAGGGGTGAAATAGAAGAGATCCTTTTCCCCATCGACCTGAGTTTGATGTGGAACATTCATACTTTAGGAGGTAAAATTCAGATTACTGGAAAGACTTTCATCAATGTTTTAGTAAATGCTTAGTTATTTATTGTGAGGCATGATATCTGTTATCAGCATAAGATCGAAATATTTATTACTTGATATATCAGTGGTACCAACTAATCAAAAGAGATGTCATGACTATTTAAAATTGTCACTAGCCCTAAATAGCAGGTAAATTTATGCTGGTATGTACTGGCTAAACTTCTGTTGTGTGTGTGCTACAGGTAGAATGTCCCCAATAAAATGGACTGTGTGTTCACTGAGCTAGTAAGGAAGGAAGGAATGCAGCTTGAAAGTCATGGCTTCAAAGGAAAACTTCCTCAAGAGCCCTAGATTATAAGAGGTCCCACAAAATTACTCAAAATGGAACAGTAAATGTGACCCATGAAAGAGTTTCTGGTGTGGGCTGTTCTAGGGTTATATTTCAAGCTTTATATTTTCACCCTGCTAGAGAACCTGAAGGGGTGTAACTGTGGCCTATAGATCTTTAGAAATTGGAAGTCAAGTCAAAGCAGGAAAAAAGAAATGACCAGGCAGCAAGTCAGTCCCAGGCCATAATGGACAACTTTATGGAGATGAGGAGGGTCTGGGATACGAAAGTGCAGTGAACCTAAGACTTAAAACCAGGATCCCTGCCAGGTAAAAGTTTAAAGTGAACAGCCAACAGGAAATGGTAAAAAGACAATGAGATACCTTTGAAGTCTTGAGTGGGCCAAGCTACTCTAGACCTATCTTTTCTGTTTCTTAAAGAATCAAAGCCCAAGAACAGGTTGAAGATGATGTTTGAAATAGTCTTCATTACATTATTGCCTATATTCTCTACATTGTACTTTACATCCCTTATGACTATTTTGTAACTACTAATTTGTACTTCTTAATCCCTTCACTTTTTTTTTACCCAACCCCCTCTCATCTGACAATCATCAGTTTGTTCTCTGTATCTATGAGTCTGTTTTCATTTTATTTGTTCATTTATTTTGCTCTTGAGATTGCACATAAAGTGAGATCAGATGGTATTTGTCTTTCTCTGTCTGACTTATTTCACTTAGCATAATACAATAGGTCATACACCTGAAACCAATATGAAATAACATTGAAATAGTTTTCATATGACATCTCCTTGCCCATAAAAATGAGTCTTTCTCAGGTGGTTTCCTCTCCAAAATACTGAGGGAATAGTATATTTCGTTGGCCTTCTTAGGTAGGAAAAAAACAATATGTGCTACTTGAAATTCCTGTTTGGAGTAGATTTAACCAAAATCACCTAAATTTTATAATTTAAACGGATTTGAGCTAGAAGACTGATTTAATTGTAAAAGCAAGGAGTGCTGGGAACATTGGGTCTTTGGTGAAATGATGGTGTTTTTCTGGTTGGAAATATTATGAATGCTATATGTCCTACAATTCTGTCTGATATTTTTGCAGCTCTGAAGAAGAGAGAGCTGGTTTGTAGACAAATCTAAATGACATGTGGGGTGGGGGCTATTGTCAAATGTTCTCACTTATCTCTCACCTTCTATGTGAGTCTCTCTCTCTCTCTCTCTCTCTCTCTCTCTCTCTCTCTCTCTCTCTCTCTCTCTCTGTTTCTCCATCTGTATCTTTATCTCTTTCTCCATTTCCGACTCTTCTGTCTTTCACTTTCTCTGTATTAGCTCTGCCCCTATCTTTTTCTCCCCTACTCCATAACTGAATATCCTTATCCACACCCCCTTGACAGCCATCTTTGTAATTTTGGGGAAAGTTTTTGGGACTTTGCATTCAATATACACACAGGTCATTGCCAATAAGTTGAAAATTAAAGACTACCATATGAGATTTGTATGAAATCCCAGGGACTCTTATCTCCTGGGACATGACTGAGGGAGAATAATATAGATTGTGACCTACATGATCTGATTTAAAGGCTATTCCAAACTATCTTGTTCACTAGGCACTATGAGTTCTAAAGTTTCACCAGAACTCATTTAGTTTGGGTTAAACACTGAGTACTATGGACCTCTTTAAATGCAAATTATTATGGGTAGGGGAAATACATTCACGCTCATTCCGTGTTAGGTTCTCAGGGCTAAATGGGAACTTAGAAATTACCTTATTTCTTACAATCAAGCCCTAACTTCCATTCTCATCACACAAGCTCTCCTCCTACACATTCTACCATGTCAAGCCTTCCCTCTGCAGTGATTGTCAGCCTCGATTACATATTATAATTACCTTGGGAACTTCAATAAAAAGAAAAAAAAAACGAATAATGCCAATGTGACATTCCAAACCAATTAATTCAGAATCTCTGAGGATGGGAGCCAGACGTTGGTATTTGCTAAGCTTCCAAATGATTTAAATAGGAAGTTAGGATTCCATAAAAGATAAATTGTTACCCCCTAGTTGCACATCTACAGAGATAGGGAGCTTCCCAAGGCAGTCCATTCCATCTATGCCCGGTTCTACTGTCACAAAATTTCTCCTCCAGTCAAGCAAAAATTTGTCTCAACTGTAGCTTTTGCTCTCAGGTCCTAGCTTTATCCCCCTGAAGGCACACAGATAGTTTTCTGACCTGCAGCAGGCTTTCAGAAGTTTTAAGACTGAGATTGTGGTCCTTGAATCAAGTCCTCTACAGTCTAAATAACCTCCAATTCCTTCAACCATTTTTACATCCTCTTAGTGTTGGAAAACACTTTCTTACCAGTGGATGCTTATATCCCCAAAAGCTAGTTGTGGGTTTGTTACCTGGAAATAACCAGTGAAGGACAGATCCTGTTTTCTGAGGTAGCCCCTTCCATCTTTGAATAGCTTTGAAAGTTCTTCTGTATGTTTAGTTGAAATCTCTCTCCCTATGGCTTCTACCCAGAGATACACGATCTTCCTATCTGCTTCTCTGCTCTGTGATGACCTTTCAGAGGTCTGAATATAGAGACCATAGCTAACTCCCTACCCATGCCATCCTTTTCTCAAGCTAAAAAGGCCCAGCTCTTTCAACTGGTCTTCACAGAACCTGGGCTCCAAGCCCCTCCCCACCTTAATAGTTCTCTTATAAATGTACTCTTCTTCGTGCAGGTTCTGCTCCAAGCATGGGGCCAAGAGGTGCCAACAGTGCTCCTGCTGAGGCCTGAGATGCCCAGAATAGAACTGAGTCATCACCCCATTTGTTCTGGGCTCTAATCTCCCATGAATGTAACATCCATGGCATTTGCTTTGTTGGCAGCCTCATTCCATAGCAGATTTCCTGTGGTGAGCTTAAGCCCCATCTCCCCTAATGTGAGTTTCTGATATAAGAAAAATTCAAATCCACAAAGTAAATGGTCATTTTGGACCC
The DNA here is from genome assembly GCF_000151845.1 of Pteropus vampyrus. Lineage (NCBI taxonomy): Eukaryota > Metazoa > Chordata > Mammalia > Chiroptera > Pteropodidae > Pteropus > Pteropus vampyrus. The sequence continues at coordinate 992,251 of NW_011889432.1, read as the reverse complement.
CCAACTTCTGACTGTTGAAATCTAGAGTGTTTATGGGTGGGTGTGTACAAAAACATATATGTGAAATCTACTCTGTGCTTCCATGTTTATACATTTTCCCCTGTAGTCTGTATTTGTCACTGCCTTTGTCCCCTAACTGTTCGCATTTTAGCCTGCTCCTACTCAATAGCCTGTTTACTTCCGAGATCAATGGCTTTTATTCTTTGCAGTACCTATCTTTATTCTCTCCCCTTACAATCTTGTCTGGCCTCAAACTTCCAAATTTAAATTGAAACAGACCCCAGACACCCCATCCTTTGGTCTCTGTAACATTAGATTACTCTGAACTCCTTATATTATCCTGATGACCTTTCATAGGTCTGAATATAGAGACCATAGCTAACCCCTTACCTCTGCCATTCTTTTCCCAGGCTAAAAAGATCCAGCTCCTTCAACTGGCCTTCACAGAACCAGGGCTCTAAGCCCCTCCCCACCTTGATTGTTCTCTTGTAAATATACTCATCTTTGAGTAGGTTCTGCTCCAAGCATGGGGCCTAGAGTTGCCAACAGTGTTCCTACTGAGGCCTGAAATGCCCAGAATAGAACTGGGCCATCATCCCATTTGTTCTGGGCTCTAATCTCTTTCACTGTGTGTATTGCCCTAGTGTTGCCTCCCACCAAAACTTTTGGCATTCTATTGTGGGAGTTAATTCTCAGCTCTTGACTTAATTTATATAAAAGTCTGTAATCTGTCATTGTAGTACTGACCATCCATTTACCTCCTGTAGGAAAATTGCATAAGCAGTTTTATTGGTGTCTGGAAGCTGCTAAAGCTGATGCAGATGTTCAACCCAGGAAGTGACTGATCACACATTCCATTACTCTCAGGAAAGACTGCATCATCAGTGGGAAAAAAGCTCACCCCTTTTGCTGCCTGTTAACCTTACACAAATAGTGGAATATGTGGAATGTATTCACTAGATTCTACTTAAGTATCCATAAACTTCTCTTGGATCCTGCACAGCAGAGCTTAGCACATAGGACTCGAGAAAATACTTGTATGTTAGCTATTGCAATATACTCAGTTCAAACCTTTTCCTGGTGACCTAGGAATTAAACATCAACTTTTAAGGAGATTGAGAAAGGAAGTAAAGCCAAAGAAGGTGGGACAAAAAACACTCCTGTAGCTTCCTGGGTGAGGCGGCACTAGTAGAGACTATAGTTTAAATTAATGGAGTCAAAAGTCAGAATTGAATTCTTGAACTAGGGTTAGTGTGGCCATTTAAGTAGGACCCATTGAGTCACAAATATTCTGTGGCCAATCTTGCCCTGTTTTGCCACTTGGTATAACACACAGACATCACTTGTTGATTGGGAAATGGAGTCTCAGTTTCCTGCAAATTTAACTTTATATTTCACAAACCACATTTATATATATGAATTCATGATTTCTGCAGAGAAGAAAGTTATGATTCATATAACCCCATCACACTTTCTTCCACAAAACCTGGCATTACCAAGGAGGTAATTCATTGTCTGGAATAATATATACAGCATAGTAACTTACTAAAGGAGTTTATAAACTATCTGCAAAGAAAAGATATCTACTTGCAACTATCAGAAGATAAGAGAGTTTATATTACCCATCACAATGAAATCACAGAGCATGTATTACTTATTGAATAAATGACTAACTGAATAAATGTAGATCCCCATAACAGAAAGGCAATCTGTGTTTTATCATTCTTTTGTGGTCTTCTTGAAAAGACTTCATAAAAGGCAGTAATTAATGCATAGTTAAGAAGTATTAGTGAACAAAACTCTAGACTAAAACCTTTGCATTCCTTATGAGATTTTGGTCAAGTCCCTTTTGCTCTTTGGACCTCAGTTCTCTCACTCTGATCATTGAGGTACCTTATATCTTTGACAACCAATATTTCTTCTATTTTTGGAACCTCTAATGCTCTTTATGAGGAATAATCATGGGCAGAATGATTGGCAGGCCTAAGCAGGTATAGTAATTTGAAGGACTTAGTGCTTGTTAACTTTCATTATTTACATGTTGATTAGTGATCTTTGGCTCCAAGTGATTTTTCACCTTGTTTGATTTCTTTTTCTAGTTCCCTGCCTTCTAGCAAGCCAAGATAGGTCCTGCTAGTTCATAAGGTACAACTATAACTACTAAGCTACGTAAACACAAGACAGAGCCAATAGCCATCCTATTGAAATGCCTTGGAGAAGTTAATGCAAGATTGCAAAGTACAGTCTTTTCTGGCCTTCATTCCTCCCAAGAAGTCCCTAGGGAATAAATCAGCACAGTGCTTTCTTGTAAAATACAGGATTGTGCTTTATATTTCCTTTCTATTTCAATTGAATACAGTTTGATAAACATTGACCATTTCTTCCATACAGGTAATGTGTCAAGGACAGTGGGAATACGGACCCAAGCTTCCCCCTTCAAAAACTAAGTCTCTATTAGTAGAGACAACATGAGAAAAAAATTAACTAACATAAGGCAAGCAAGTGATAAATGGAGGTACATGCTGAATTCTGCTACCTGAGCTCACACTGAGTCCAGTTTGGATGGGAATTTCTATTAGATATAGGTGGTAGAAGATTTATTAGGCACCACTCAGAAAAAGGAGCCTACATGTACCTATATAACTCAAGGTCTACTAATTAAAGCAGCATGACAGTGGCATAAAAACAGACACATAGATCAATGGAACAGAATAGAGGGCCTAGAAATAAATCCAGGCCAATATGATCATTTAATCTATGACAAAGGAAGCAAGAATATACAATGGGGGTAAAAACAGAGTATTCGATAAACGGTGTTAGGAAAATTGGACAGATAAATGCAAAAAAATAAAACTCAACCACCTTCTTACACCATATACAAGAATAAACTTAAAACGGATTAACAACTTAAATGTAAGACCCGAAACCATAAAACTCCTAGAAGAAAACACAGGCAGTAAATTCTCTGACATTGTTTTTAGCTTTTCACCTTTGAGTATGATTTTAGCTGTGGGTTTGTCATATATGCCCTTTATTATGTTGAGGTATGTTCTCTCTATTCCCACTTTGCTGAGAGTTTTTACCATAAATGGATGCTGGGTTTTGTCAAATGTTTCTTCTGTATCTATTAGTATGATCATATAATTTTTATCTTTCATTTTTATATGGTGTATCACATTAATTGATTTGTGGATATTGAACAACCTTGCTTCCCACATGATCATGATGTATGAGCTTTTTAATGTCTTGCTGAATCAATTTGCTAATATTTTTTGAGTAAGTTTGTATCTATATTCACTGGGAATATCAGCTTACAATTTTATTTGTCTGTAATGTCTTTGGTTTTGGAATAAGGATTATAGTGGACTCATGGTATGAGATTGGAAGCCTTCTTTCCTTTTGAATTTTTGGAATAATTTGAGAAGGATAGGTGCTAATTTTCTTTGAATGTTTGGTAAAATTCACCTTTGAAGCCATCTGGTCCAGCATTTTTGTTTGTTGGAAGTTTTTTGATTATTGATTCAATTTCATTTGTAGCAATCAGTCGATTCAGATTTTCGTTTTCCTCTTGACTCAATATTGGAAGATTGTACGTTTCTAAGAACGTATCCATTTCATCCAAATTGTCCAATTTGTTGGCACATAATTGTTCTCAGTATTTTCTATAAGCCTTTGTAGTTTGATGATGCTAGTTGTCACTTCTTTTTCATTTCTGATTTTATTTATTTGGATTGTCTTTCTTTTTTTCTTGATGAGTGTGGTTACAGGTTTATCAATTTTGGTTATCTTTTCAAAGAAACAGCTCTTGGTTTCATTTATCTTTTGTATTGTTTTATTAGACTCTATTTTATTTATTTCCCCTCTGTTCTTTATTAGTTCCTATTTTCTATCCATTCATTTTCTACTCTTAATGATTCTGAAATAATTTCTCTTCATTTTAACAAAAACGATTTATTACAACTAAAGCAAGTATTTTTATGCCTGCATGGGACACTTTTAGACAATGGTTTTTAAACAGTGCAATGATTCTCAAACTTTGCTACACAGTAGAAAAGAATTGTTTGAGGAACTTTTGAAAATCTCAATACCTAGACCCACAAAAGACTAATTATATAAAACTTTTTGGAGGTAGGACTCAAACATCAGTATTAGTTAAAGCTAGCTAGGTAATTACAATTTATGGCTAAGTTTGAAATATAGTGGGCTCGTTGATTTGCAAGGCTAGTTGGCTTCCCTTTATTCCAATTAAAAGAAGCATTTAAAAAACCATGGGTGCCACATTTGGACTTGTAAGATATTGCAGTGCTTTTCAACTTTTATGTACTTATTAATCACCCGAGGATCATGTTAAAATGCAGATTCTGATTCAGCAAGTTTGTAGTGGAGCCAAAGTTTTGCATTTATAATACACCCCCAAGTAATGTGGGTCAGCTGCTCCAGAGACCACACTGATTTCAAAAGGCTAATGGTTATATTCAGGACTGGTTCTCTGAGGTAAATGGGAATGGGAAGGATGGGTCAGTCATCCTTCCTTTATTGTCCTTCATTTGGATTCCAGGAGCAAAGAGTTGAACTCGTTTCATGGCAGAGACATCTCTATGATCAACATCTCTCATCTCCCAATGATTACTTAGAAAATAATTTCTGAATTCAAAAGCTGAAATGTTCGTGGCAGAGAGATGAGCAGCTGAGAGAGAGGATGCAAGTATTAGACTAATGTTAAGCAATGGTGTGAATGCACAACAATAGCAATTCTTATCATCAAACAATGTTTCCCTATACATAAACAAATCTGAGCCTCACATCCATCCTACAAGAAAAGCCAGACAGAGTTTATTATATCCATTGTAATATGCTCTGTGACTTGTCTGAGCCTATACAGGGATTGAGGAGCAGAAAGGGAACCAAAATCCTTGGTTTCTTGACAGTGAAGACTAATGTCCTTTTTATTAAACAAAGAGTGGATCTGCAGTAACACAACGAGGGAGAATGTTCCCAATATATTTGGTAAGCACTGACTTTTCAAAATACAGCAACATAAAAAAAATAACGTTTAAATTTTAATTCACTAGCTAAGGGAAGATGATGCGTAGATGGCTGTTTGGTGATTTCTTGTACAAAGAATATGAATTATATCTTTAAAGTTATTTGAAATTATATTATTTTGATGAGAGAGGCTCCCTGCCAAGCACACTGCCTTCTTCAGACAGCATCACTGGATGCTGACTGAATATATAATCACATTTTTTTTTCAGCCAATTTCCATTATCTGCCTTTGTAGTCAGTGTCCTACCTGCAATTTAAGGACCAATGAGACCAATAGGGGTCGGATGCCCTAGCATACACAAAAAGTGTACTCAGTCAATGTAGAAATGTATGGCTGTGCTTTATGCCTTGCTTAGTTCTTCAAATTCCCAGCCCTAATTGCCTGTTAGTTTGCCAGACTTAGGGGGAAAAATGTGAAACATTACAAGAAGCTGAGTAGAGACATGGAGCAGTTTACAGTGAAAAAAAAAAAAATAGGGCCAGAAGACAAAACAGAGCAAAACAAAATGAAACGATTCTGTATTTCGGTAAATACTGACTGTGTGAACAAGAACATGTCACTTTCATATTTTCGAGTCTCACTTGTCTAGTCAGTAAAATGGGGATACATTTATGTACCTGGGAAAGTTGCTGTTAATCAAAAGTTGAAGTAATGATTAAGAAAGCACTTAGAGGATTGTAAGATGCTCTATACTGATAAGGGCTTATTTTTGTGATCGTTTTTACTCTTCGAAAATGAGAACTAGCTCAAACCACTTTTCTCCTTGCTTATTACATTCTGTTCCTATACTGGCCCTCTTTCTGTTTCTTGAACACCCCACACTTGTTGCTATCTCATGGCCTTTACACTTGCATTTCCCTCTGCCTGGTATTCCTCTCCCCATCCCTGACTTTTACTTGGTTGATTCCTTCTCATCATTTAGGTCTCAACCCAAATATCACCTTCCCAGAGAGGCCTAGCTCATCCAATCTAATGAACTGCACACACTGCAGTCTCTTTGTTTTTATCACTTCAATCTATTGAATTTTCTTCATAGCACTTGTCATGATGAGACATGTCATGATGAGATATCATGATTATCTTGTTTATCTGCTTTCTTATCAGTCTTCCCTCATTGGAATGCAAATTCCATGAAGATAGAAACTTTATCTCTCTCATTGCTATGTCTAAGATATTTGAATAGTGCCTGAAACATAGTGAATACACTGGATCTCACCCTCAATTTCTAATATGTCTGCTGTTCTACATATCCTCCCAAAAGTGGCTCCTTTACAAGGCTGTTTCCAGGGATAAATTGGAGGGAATATTCAGAGTGCTACTTCAAGCTGCTATTATCATTGTCTCAGTTACTATTATTAGTATTATTATTAGAAACAAATTACCTTCTAAGAACATTTTCTCCAATCTCAGGTTTACTTTTAGGGGTTAAGGGTAAAGATGATCTCTTACATTTTTTATTATTTTCAGATCCTGTCTGCAGTTTGAAATATAAATCTAAAAAGTAGCTTCATGTTGTATATAATGATAGTGATGAATATCACAAGATATTTGAGCTAGAAGGGCCCTTAGAAGTTGAGTCTAATCTCAGGGAAAGTGAAGCTCAGAAAGGAGAAATGCTTATCTAAGATTACATTGCAAGTTATAGGTATAACAGGATTCAGAAGTCACTGTCTCAGATCCCTGCTATGAAAAGATGCAGTTTGGGAGCCTCAGTTCTCTGGACCAAAAGAAATGAGCACCCTGGCCGTCTCTAGCATTGTATTTACAGCTGGAGGTATTTATGAGTGAGGAGGCAAAAGGCAGATTCTGTGCTCCCACCCTACCCTCATTCCTATATCAGTTCTCTGTCCTCTTTCTCTTTCCTGCCTTTTTTACTACTTTCATTTTACTGAAATATGCCCTTAGGACAAAGTAGTCCAGAGGCATCGAAAAGACATTTATTTTCCAAATACGTACCACAGTTCTGCTTACCTTGCTTTCTACCTACCTTACTGTCTCCTCTATTAGTTCTCAGGAACTGTTTTATATATATTTTTTTTTCTCTAAGTTATAATGTTCCATTTACCTCATGACCTCAACAAAAAGTGAATATGGGGAACATGAACAGAGTCTTTTCAAATATCTGAAAAGTTGGCATAAGGAACTGTGATTACAGTGATTGCGTGAGGTCCTGGAGAGCTGAAGTAAGACCACGGTCAGGAAGTCACTGGAAAGCAGATTTTGACTCAGCGGAGAACTGAATCATCTCAAGTTTGCAGTAGAACAGGCAGCCTTGGTATGCCAACTACTCTTCCTGGACGAGTGCAAGCTGAGGCTGGGAAATCTTTTAGAAATGGAACACATTTACTGAGTTGGGAGATGGTATACTCAGAAGCCAGGAAGCTCCTCATTTCAGGAATTTACCTTTAATTTTACCATTGAGTCCTGCTCCCTCAACTGCAGCAGTTGGTAACAACAGGGTAATATCTGTCCTCATTTGAAATGATGTCACCATAGGTTTTTCCTTCTATTGTTTGCTTCTTGGTAATGGGACTGTTGTACCTTCCCTGGAGCTTGGGGCTCCTGTCTAGAGACATTTCCCGCCAGTTCTGGTACATTAGTTCATGGACTCCAGCAGGAATAACCTTCTAGAGCTGGCTGTGACCTTAGCAACATTGACTACAATTTGGCATAGTCATCTGTAACCCCTTAGACTAGGGCACCTTTGGCTATTATTTTCAATTAGGGAAATTTGTTGCAAAGACAGCCTTTGAACTTTGAAATTTGTGAAACTGGATGTGAACTTCATGGGATATGGAGCTAAAATTAGTATCTGACTTGAGATCTGTGTATGGGAGTGGATCAAGCAGCTGAGAGTATTAACCCCAATAGAAATTGCTAGCTATGGTGTCACAGCCTGGTAGGCCTTGCATAGTATCCAAAGGTCGTGGGTGCTTTTTTGGTCATGATCCCATCGCAATTTCTCAGCACCAGAGCAGCCACTCTAAAGGGCGATCCAGTGTTGGCAATTCTTGGTGGAAATAAGAAAAGGTGACCACCACAAGCAAGCATATCTATAGGTGACGGGAACTCAGATATTAGGTAAGGGCTCCAAGCAGAGACCAGGCCTGAATGGGGATTGAGGCAATAACAGGGTAGCCAATAGAAGATAACAAGTTGAAACCAAGATCAGACTAAGACAGGAAAAACATGGCAAGGGGCAAGGTGAGTATTAGAGAGTATGTTTGCACCAGGGTTTGCCCTTGTGTCACAGGATTTCTTGTCTGAGTGAAGTTAAGTAGATTTTGGGACAAAAGAAGACCACTGTAGTCCTCTCTGGCTCCCTGGACCCTGGATTTGGAAAGAAGCTTCACTCAAGCTTCACTGAATGTTGAGATTGACTGAAACAAGTGTGACATTTTCATCTCTTTGTCAAGATTTGAGCAGAAACTGGGCCTTAAGGGATCCACTGAGGAGAACTGAAGAATGCACCGAGAGCCGGGAAACTAAGGTTGGAGCAGTCACTGGCAGTCTGGTGAAAGACGTAGGTACTTTATGCCTAATATGTGTTTGGTTTTTGTGTTTTTGGGTGCATGTTTTTGTATTTTTATAACTTAGAAGATAGAGGAGGTAGTAATGGTAATTTTAGAGGAAAAAGTAAACTCAGTGTGAGATGTAGCTGTACAGACAGTAAATGATCTGCAGTGGCTAAGACTGAGCTCATCCAGAGGGGCACAGTTACAAGAACTGGGAGTTGTTTTGCCTGAGCAAAGTGAGAGGCTAAATGGATAGATAACCTGAAAAGATTATAAGAACTAATATGCCTATTCTGGCTCTTACTATGCCAAGGAGCCTGCCACCTCCCATTAGTTGCAATAAAACTAGTTTCCTCACTTCTCATCCACTCCATCTTCATGGAAAATAATTAGAAAAGCCTGAAATGCTAGGGAAATGCATAGGAACTGCAGCTACTAAACTCTCCTCTCACAACCTTCTCTTCTCCCCTCTTCCCTGGAACAAGCCAAGAGTATTTGCCCTCTTTGTGACTTTGCTCTTGCTTTCTGAGGCCTCAAATTTTACTACTTCTCACTCTTCTCTGCTCATTTCTGTCCAACTGACAGTTCAAACACCATCTTAAATGCTAATTCCTTTGCAAAGCTTCCTCAACCCCCACCCCACACCTACACTTGCTCCTCTAACACTGACTGTCTGCATATTTTGCACTTGCCTGAAATTAACTATTTCCTGGATGTGGATTCTTCTCTTTTGTACAACTGTAAGCTTCTTTCAATCCCCCATAGCGCCTGGCCCAAAGATGGTCAGGCAGCCCCCTTTCCCATTGATGTACTGAGTGCATGGATGGGCTTACCCCAGACTTCCCTCTGTCTCCCAACTAACTAATGATGCTGTGCAAGGTTTCAAGTAAGTCATGGGCTTTGAGGATCTGTCGGTCCAGAAGTTCACATGTGCATCAGTGTTTGAGATGCAAAGAGAGAGACAGTAATCACGTCAAAAGTTTGAAGATGTATAATATAATCTGCATTGTTTTTCTCTGTGCTGAATTCAATTCAGCTGTGCTGTTGCATGGAATCTTCACTCCTTTGGGAGCTAGATATTGCCAACTTTCTTTGACATATTCAGGAACTCTGGCTCAGAGAGTTCAAGGAGTGTGAGGACCATAGTTAAGAGGCTGGTACAGACCAAGACCATGTCTCAGCATCTCAATACTTGAGTTCTGCCTTTGTGTGTTCAATCCTTTCACACTGGCCCCTGCCACAGAACCTCTGCACTTCTCCAGTTAGATTTTAGAAAAGTCTTATATTTGACTACGTGTCAACATGCCCTTCATCCCCCAGCAAATATGGAGCCTTTTGGGGCCCTTGGGAAGCCAGCCCAGGGCCAGGTACAGAGAAAATTCTTCTTAAATGCTCACTTGATATTTCTTGGCAGTCTTCCTTTAGAAACTGCTGCAGAGGGATCTAACTAAAGATTAATGACTCCCAGCTCTACAATGGATCTCTTTGGTAGAGTCAACATTTGTTACCTTTTTCCAATGTGATTATTTGTGTGTCTCTGTTTTGTGGGCTACCCAAATAAGACACAGATTTCTTTTACTGTTTTTTTTTCCTCTTTTTTTTATGTCCTCTTTTATTTTTAAGGAAGTTGCCTGATAACCATATAATTTTTCCAAGCGTAGGTCTATATTAAAAAAGCTTAACTCCCCTTCACAAAACCTAGCTTTAGTTATTCTCCTTTTTTTTTATTTAGTTAGATTTTTTCTGATTAGCCATGTGGTGTTAATTTGTCAGCCACCATCTCCCCACAGGCTGGGACACTCCAGAAAGGTTGCAAGACCCTTCAATCTCTTTTTAACCCTTCTTTAACCCATAAGTAGCAAGTTGTAGTCAAGGCAGACAGACATAAAAAGACACACATACAGGCACACATAATACGTGTGTGGCAGAAGTTTGCTTGCCTCCTTTGTGGCTGCTTGGTGACCTCTGATGCCTGGATGATGTTGATGATGATGATGATGATGATGATGATGATGATGATGATAGTGATAATGAATTTCCGTGCATGCCTTGATAAGTAGTCATAGACATTGGGTGGTTCCCCTACTAACACCTCTAGGAGAAGATGGGTGCAGGCACTGGCTCTCTCCACAGCCTCTTGGCAATAGGAGGTGGATAGGAAATAATGACACTGGTTGAAACAAACACAATGTTTCTCAGTGACAGCTTGCTGCAGAGCAAAACACCCTGGACTGCTAAGCTCCACACTTCTCATTTCTAGTCCAGTGCTTCAGCTAATTATGTCTGTGACCTTCCTTAAGCTCTTTCCTTCCTAAATCTCCATTTCTCTATCTGTAAATTAATGAGTGGAAGGTTGGAAGATGATAGTAAAAAATACTCTTGAACTCTGAAAGTCTCAGGGCACTGTTATGTTTCCTGCAAGCACCTCTAGGGATGCAGCTCAGTTGCTCTAGTTGTAATTCAAATATCTCCAGATCCCTTCTCCAGGAGGCAGTCTGGGAATATCAGCCCCAGCCTCTTTCCCACTTCAACTCCAAAGACTAAACTCCATCTCCCTCTTCCCGCAGCATCAGACCCTAGGAGAATCGGTTTTCAAAAGCTTCCCAAAACACAAATCCTCCTTGGGTGTGCGTCCTCAGCTTCCTTACTAACCTGCCACATCCAGTTCCCAAAGTAGTACTTCCTGGGTATTGGAGGAAAATGTAGTGTCTCCCAAGGAAGCTGGATGCCGAACCCTGGAATCATTGCATGCGTTTTTGAATTTGATGGCTTCGTACTGGAGAAAGCAGGGCATCAGCATCATTCTGGCCCCTTTCCAGGCGACGTTTACTTGGGCTCTCAGTCTCTATAGGGTCCCCTCCCTACTATCCGACTGTCTCCTGCTTCACTTTCCTTGTGCAATCCAAAAATTTATGCAGACCCTTCCTGGTGATCACCCTCCCTCGACGGCCACCCAGGTCGTTAGTACCGAATGAGGCGTCCAGCTTTTCAGGCAGATCATAGGTCTGTTTGTCCAGCCGCCACCTTAGTCGCCGCAGCCCCCTCTCAGTTCTCTGCGCTCCAGCTCCAGCTGGTATTTTGGGCACTGGTGCAAAAGAAAAAAAAGGAGAGTAAAGGAAAAGGGAGGTGAAGAAGGCGGATGATGGGAGTTGCCAAGAGAAGATCCCTTGAGTCTGGGCTTCCAGTTTCAGCAAGAGGGAGGAGGAGAAGCCAACAAATGGCAGAGAAAGGAGGGGAGCTGAGACTGGAGCGGCGAAGACTTTGCCAACCCCTTTTGCTCCCCAGCGGGGATGAACAGGGCGGGGATTGAGCCGCGGCTCCCCATTGGCTCTCTCGCAGACCCCTAGACTTTCTATAAAGGGTGGCTGCAGAAGGCACTGCCTTCACTAGCTCAGAGCGCAGCGCCTGAAGGCTTTAGACAGACGGATTCACCGACTAATTGAAGGCTATAGAAATTTAGTTGGAACAACCCTGGGCTGCGAGAATGAGGAGTGGTGCTGGGGCGGCGCGTGGAGCTGCTGTCCCGAATTTAGAACTGGCACTGCCTGCGCACCCTAAGCTGCGGAGCGTTTGGAGCCAGCTGCATTTGCTCGCCCCGCGCTCGACTGCCCCGCTCAGTTTCGCGCACTTGCCCTCTCCAAGCCGGTCCAGCGATCCAGTCTTTCGCTTTCCTTCTTGCCGCCCCCGCCTCCCGCACTCTCCCTGCCCCCACACCTGGGAGAGCGCATTCTCTACTCGGAGCTGCAGAACGCTGACCAGCGGTCGCCTAGCGCTCTGTGGAGACCCCTCACCCTTCCCTCTTTCTTCTCCAGGCGCTCCCTGACCCAGTTGCTTAGGGACCTTGAGGTTTTCCACGGGCGTCATACTGGACGCCCTGATCACAGAATCGCCCCAAGGGGCTTTCCCGAACCCCAGCACCATGAGCTATGCGGATGAGCTGACCCCCGAAGCTCTGAGTGTGCCGAGCGGGTTTGATGACCTGATCACCCCCACCGCCTCCCAGGTGCTGCAGGCTATTTCTAATGCTGCGTCTGCGGTTGGTAGCTCAGGCCGCGATAGCGTGCTCTCCATGATCCATAAGCTGCCTGAACATGTCTCGAACATGGGCAACCTGGCTGGCATGTCAGGTCCCATGGCTTCGGAGGTGGTGTCCCAAGATGAGCAGGTACAGTTCTGGTTAGTAATGGGGTCACTATAGTGGTATTTGCTGCCATACTAGGCAATTGGATCTTAAACCATGTGATTATGAAGCACAGGAGGGTGCACACTGCCTCCGGCCTCTTTGTTGTCAACATCTCCGTGACCAACATGATGCTGGCTTTTCTCAGCTCCCCCTTCACCATGGTAAGCTGGGTGCTGAGGAGGGGGACCCGGTGGTCAGGCCTTCAGAACAGAAACACGCTTTTGCACTTGCGACAGAGAGAGCTGTGTGGTGGGAAGGAACGCGGAAAGGGGTTGGGTTGATTTGGAAAGTGCGTAGAGACAGGAATGGCTGAGAGAATTTGTAAACGGTTTGGAAACTAGCGGCGGAGGTTGTATCTATGTTGCTGAATTAATCTCCTGCCTTGGCAGAGGCTGAGAGACTTAGGGTGCCCGGAGAGGCAACAGGGATCCGTTGCCGGTGAGCTTTACAGTGACATTGAGTAGAGGAGAAACCTAGCCTCAGTTGCCCCATCTTTCAAACGCAGTGTTTAGAATGGATGGTGGCTAACCCTTCTTGTGATTTGGATGGAGTCTGTGTCCAGGCTGCAGTCTTTGTGTGGAAAAAGATGGGAAGGGTGTGACAGCTGCAGTGTGAAAATGTTTCTTTGCTTCCTGAGACAATGTCAGCAGTTTGGTGAAGCAAGAGGCTTCTACTTCTGTTTTTGAGCTTGTAAGAGGAGAAAACACAGGACTGAGTCTTTGTGCCTCATCATGCCCTTTCTCCCACAGGTGCACTATCTGTGTAATTCCTTGGTATTTGGGAAGATGACATGTCACCTCAATCATTTTGCTCAGTATTCTTGTGCCTATGTAACTGTGATGACCATGGCTGCTATTTCTCTGGACCTACATGGGGTATGTGTTTCCCAGGGCTCTTTAGGTCTTGCAAAGGGATAGATTCCTTTATTAGATAGATAGAAGCAGCTCAGAACACAAATAATCTAAAATGTTCTTTGAATTCCTTGAGACAATCTATGTGAATATATATCTAATTTAGGAGGATTGCAAGATGGTGAACTACAGACCTTCACCATATCAAATCTTATGTATTAAAAATGCCATTATGTTTGATATGGTGCTATGGAAACCAAGATGTAGCAATAAGCAAATGATAAAAGTGTCCTCCTTTGGAAAACATCTTTTATTTGATGTGTTGCAGGATGAGCTAAGGAAAGAAAAAGGGAAAGGATTAGTCAGAGGAGGGTATGGCTTCAGGGCCGATGATGGGTTGAGTATAGGAAGTGGGCTTGAAGTCCATGAGTGAGAGCTGAGCAAAGGAAGTGGGAAGGCATGGAGAGACTTGAGGAAGGAGTTGGGAGGAGGGATGAAAGTGACTTAAAAGGAAAGAGATGGGGCAGGGGTGAGAAGCTGGGAGGGGTTACATTGTTAATCAGTTAGGAAGGAACCAGAAGACAAGTGAGGTGGGAGGGACATAGAAGGAAATTGAAGGGTTGCAGCTGAAACCAGATGGAAGGGGCCATGAAGAAATCTAAGGGATAAAAGATGGAGAAAGATGAGAGAGGGCATGGAGGAATGGAAGAAGGAAGAAGAAGGGAGGGAGGAAGGGCAGGAAGGGAGAGTGACCATGGAGGAATCAATATGGGAGAGAATGGAGGGAGAAGATAAAAGAGCATGAAGAGAACCAAGTGAGTACAAGGATGCAGGGATTTGAGGTGTTTACCCATCCATATATGATAAAGAAAAATATAAGTCACACTTTTGGACATCCATCCTTTTTTCCACTGAACTCCCTACTCAGAGACAGAAAATTTGATATCACTTGGATTCCTATTTTCTCATTTAAATGTTTTTCTCTATACTAACCAGCTTTGCTCTTTCATAAAACAAAATGCCATTCATCTGTCAACTGAACTAGTACCCAAAGCACATTACTCACCCACCTACCAAGTTTTTATAGCTTTGAAAAAGAATGTCAGTTGCTGAATGCCTAATAAGTAACCCTAATTTGAATTGTTGAATTGATCTGGGGTCCTTTTTCTTCCAGGTGATGCTATATCCCCTGAAGTCCAGAATTACTCCAATGCAAGGAAATGTTTGCATCATTCTCATTTGGATTGTGAGCACCTGTGCTGCTTTCCCACATGCCATTTACCAATACCTTTACCAAGTTGAGATTGGGTAAGAGGAACACAGTATGGCCACTGTTTGGATTTCAGCAATCCATGACCTTGGAAGCCTCATGAATAAGGGGAATGGAACAGGGACTGGAATAACACATTTCAAAACATGGATACGAAAATAAATTTCTATAAACTAGAATTTATTAAGATTACCCAAGAACTCTCATGACAATGGGTTGTTAGACATATCACTTTCTACTTGAAGTCCATTGTGTCCCTATATGCCGTGTTAGAGGTCTGGAATAGGGGAACCCTAAAGCTCCCTGCTTTATAACCCTAGTCTTTGTGCCTAACAGACACAAATAGTAAATATGTCTCTTCCTTAAGGCCTAACTGCCATATAATGCTTAGCTATGGGTCTTAGGAAAAGGGAAAATTAAGTTAATGTTTCTCTTTCTCTATCTGTCTTATAACATAGAAACAGAACTGATGAAACTGTCTGTGTTCCCAGTTTCTCATATACTTCAAAGTCCACATGGAAATACCTTGACCTGAGCACCTTTTTGCTCTTCTTCATCTTGCCATTGATGGTGCTGATGATTGTCTATGGTCATGTGGCCAAGAAGCTGTGGATCCATAATGCTCTAGATGATGTAAACATCCACACTTACGTCTGCCAGCGTGGGAAGAAGAAGGAGACACTGAAGATGCTGATTATTATGGTGCTTGTCTACACTATCTGCTGGCTTCCTCTCAACCTCTACATGGTGCTTCTATCCAGTGAATCCATCTCAAGCCACAATGGTCTCTACTTTTTCCTACACTGGCTGGCAATTAGCAGCTCATGCTACAACTCTTGCATCTATTGCTGGCTCAGTGATAGCTTCCAGATTGAAGTTAAGAAAGTCATAATGGAAATCCATAAGATGCTGAGCTCTGTCTCACCCACTCACCACTCTGCTTGGGTGGATCTCAATCCTGAAGTGCCGAAATTCCCACGATTCAAAGACTTCGATGAGCTACCCAGTCCCCCTCCATCCCCAGAAGTAGAAACCTCCTTTCTCTACCCACCAGTGCCTAGAGTTTAAGCTGCCCAGACCGCGATAGATTATCCATCCTCAAAATCTCTTAGACAGGGTGGAAACAAAATAATTAGGTTTCATTCATTTTTCATGGTAGGGGGAGTAAGAGTAAGGGTTGGAACTTGAGAGATGGAGGCCATATAAGCACCATATGCGTCTCACTTGCTCTTTCATTTCTTTCTGTTTTTTCTCCTGTTCTCATTTCCTACATTTTTTTCTTTCTCCCAACAGTGAGTAAACTGAAGTAATTAGACCTCCAGGTTCATCAAGATGTGTCTACATCACTTAAAGAAAAGTTACACTTTGACTTGTGGTCTCCTGAATTTCATCTCTTATTCTGGAGACTGTTCCCCTCTCCATTCTTTGTGTTCTCTCCTGCCCATGGTACTTTTCCTCTGACATCATAGTTATTGTCTCAGGAGCTGCAAGAGCCACCAGAGATTCTTATTAGTATTTTATTTAGATAGACAAGAGGACTATATCCATATTATGTCCAAAATGTTTCCATGAAAATGCCAGAAAAGAAATGATAGTTCCTGAAATTTAATCATGTTCTCTGGGAACTTGAAGCTCCCTATAAATGCAAGTAGTCATATCTTATCTCCTTATGGCAGAATGAGAATGAGAAATCTTACTGGAACAGACAAGGCAGTTAATATCACACATCACCTAGGATATTTCTCCAGATTACAAATACAATAATTTAATTATAGCTTTCCTTTAAATGTAGTAACAAGTCATATGTCCAAGTTAGAACTGCAAAACCAAAAAAAATTCTCCCTGTTTCTTGACTCACATTTAATGCCATACCTTGTCTCATGTAAACTTGTAATGTCTAGTTTTGCCTTTGTTTTTCTGGAAAAGGAGAGAAAGTGTGTAATGTGTTCACTGTTGATTTAAATGTTACCATCTCTCTAGTCTATGAGGATTTCAACTCAGCAGGAAAGAAGAGGAGGAAGTAATGATCGCATCCTTCTCCTGCCGCATCCTTTCATGTAGAGACAATGTTATTAAGGCACTTTGAAGGGTATAGCTTGTGTGTGTCAGGATGATGCCAAGAGGAGGTAGGATTTTTTTTTCTCCTCATATTCTTTCCATCCTCCTCTTGGTTCCCTTCTCCACACCCTCTTCTCTCCCCTTTTCATCCTCTCCTTTCCCCCTCCTTTTCCCTCCTCCCCTCTTTCCTTTCTCTTTCACCTACTCCTCCTCTACTTTCTCTGTTCCACCTTTATCTTCTTCTTCTTCGTCGTCGTCTTCTTCGTCTTCTTCTTCTTCTTCTTCTTCTTCTTCCCTTTCCCCCTCCTAAAAATTTCTCCCTTCCTCCCACACTCTTTTCATGTCTTCTTTGTTCCTCTCCTCTTCACTCCTCTTCCTTCTCCAGTTTTCTCATTCTTCCTGAGTCTCTTCCTTCTTTAGCACCACTTCTTTTCTATTTCTTTTTTCCTTCATTCCTCCTCATTTTTCTTTGAACTCTGATAGGTAGTTTAAACTACTGCTTTCCCATTGTATTTTAACTATTGTCAGTCAATTTCCTCACATATTCCTCCTCTTCTCTTCTCTTCTCTTCTCTTCTCTTCTCTTCTCTTCTCTTCTCTTCTCTTCTCTTCTCTTCTCTTCTCTCTTCTCTTAAGAATTCAGAATTTCCTCACCCTCAGTGGAAGCCCGATGATCTGGAAAGCTGCTGAGTTGCAGCCTCTGGATTTAAACTTTACAGTCTCTGCAAGACCACTGATTATATTTTTCTCTTCTATATTTCTCTTTCTCATTCAATTCTAACTATCAGAAGGTCAGTGCCCATTATGCCTTGCTGTGGGATAGGATAGTTCACCCCAGGATTATAGAGGAAATTATCCAGATTTTGGCCATAACTTCTGTGTCTGTTGAGAAGTGAATAACATGCAGTGACCCTCAAGAACGTGACCCAGTTTACCTTGGAGGAATCGTACCCAGTTCAAGAATGTTTCTTCTCTAGCCACTCATGTTTGTGTGTGTGTGTGTGTGTGTGTGTGTGTGTTTTACTCTATTATATAGCATTTTAACTATTGCTCATTTCCCCCGCCCCTTCCCTTTCCCATAGACACACTCCCAAAGTAGCAAAATAACTTCTAAAAAATGTAAAATAACTAATAACCACCACCATCGACTGACTTTTATCCCACAAGGTAACCCTGGCAATTTTTGGAAGTCCCAGGCCCAGCTGACTGACTTTAGACTTTTGCTGCTATATTTCTTGTGAACTTGGTGGTGACTTCCCCAACCCATTAGCTTTACTCAGTTTTGGGAACAGTTAGCATCATCTCATTAGGATGTGTTTGTGCTTCTTCTTCCACCTCTTTTTCCTCAACCATCTTCTCTTTCTTCTCTTCATCTTAATCATTCTATTTTTAACAAAGGACATTTTCAAAGTTCTTTGAGTCCTTAAGTTTCCTCAGGAAAAGGGAAATCCAAGGGCACGAAGCAGATTAACTAGAGTTTAGCTTCTCGTTTGTCTCATCCCACTTGATGACAGCAGAATTTTTGAAGCCAGAACTCTAAATACTCATGGAAATTTTCTATACTTGCTAAATTATTTCATCCTTTTTTAGACCGAGAAGAATTTGAAGGAAAGAGCTGTAGTTTAAACTGTTTCTTTCCCTTTTCACTTTCATGGATGAACCCTCAATCTCTCCTTTCCTACCCTTGCTACTAAAAGTAAAATGAAAAAAAAGAATGAAAGAGAGAAAGAAAGGAAAGAAAGAAAGAAAGAAAGAAAGAAAGAAAGAAAGAAAGAAAGAAAGAAAGAAAGAAAGAAAGAAAGAAAAAGAAAAAGAAAGAAAGAAAGAACTCTATTCAAACAAGTACAAGACAAAATATTTAAAGAAGTCCTGGGCTAAGTAGATGACCACATCTGCTGGTGCCACCATTATAATTGAACATTCACCTATCACCACCTTTCAGCTTCAGCTGTTTTTGAGATTAGGAGTCTTTGTGAGTGGGAGCTCTGCTAGTATATTTTTCTCCCTCTTTATGTAAATCCTTCTCATTCTTCTAACTGACAGAAAGTTGTTCATCTCATTTCTTTTTGGCAGGATGGATACATCCCAGGACAATCAGGCTGACTGTCTAGGGCTCTGCCTCCGCATACAGAGAGGGCCGAGTGGAATTGCCCCTTAGGTACCCAGTGCTCCTTGGAGAAATTATACCTTGCTCTGATATGCTCTTTTACCTGCTTAGACTTCAGAGAAATTCAGATAAAAGGGCTATCATTGTAATTTAAATGACTATTGTGCTATTTATTTTACTTAATTTTCTGTCATTCCAAGGAAAACCCCTCCTTACTCCATCCTTTATCTTCCAAAGAATCAGACCCCCCCGACACACACCCAGTTAGGCCAGAGAACTGCAATGTTCCATGCTTGACAGATGATCCAGCTTCAATGTTTGCTGCTGCCTCGACTTCACACTCACAGACCTTTGCCTACCCATCAGCTTTGGTGATGTACAGGGTGCTTGAAGCACGGGGCCTTTTGGTAGTTTGAGTTTTTTGTGGGCTTTGCCTAGATTTTTTCAGCAGCAACTATTCTGAACTCGGCACCCAGTCAAGTCTGAGGGTGCTACCATTGTAAGTAATTTATGGCTGGGGGGCTTATTTGGTTGAAACATGGTGCTAATGAGCTCTAGGTCTTAGGCTCTAACCCATGTGCAGTCATTTAGCTCTGTGAGTTTGAGTGTGATGCTAAAGAACTATGGGCATGTGGTTTTAAAATCCCATGTATGGCTGTTGACACAGACTGTACCACTCGCCCTGGCCAGCTTTTATCTGAACATGGGTTATCAGTCATCTGGAAGACCCAACAAAACTATTCTTTGAATAGCACTACAAAATTATTTTTTTCATTTCTGGAGAAACAGCTTAAAGTGTATTACCAACTGATAGTATTAGCAGTGTCACCTTCTTGTCAGAAGGACAGCATTTTTGAAATGTATATTTGAACAAAGAGAGTTACAACAATGATGAATGGGAGATTGCCAAATTCTCTCCTTTCACACGTGCAAATGCATATAACCAGCCTTTGTCCAATGCTAACGTGAACAAACTGTATCTTGGTCCAACCCAGGACATTTAAAGAAATGCTTTAATGAAAGTAAGATTTACGTGCAGCTGTTCCAATATGCTACCTCATTGGGACAGGTTGGACTAGGGATATTTATCCCCTGACACATATTTTGGGGACGCTAGTGATCAAACATATATGCAAGTCACTTGTGTATGTGTAATGTAGATTCACTCTTAGACATTCTGAGCTGAAGGTCTCTTTCATTGAGAATTCTCTTCCCTCCTGTAGTTAAGGTATCTTTGTATGCTGTCACAAACACACATGCATACATGCTCACACATATCTACACATATTCATAAATGAGCAATACCAATTGGATACTGATTATTCTAAAGAAAATCCATGTAATTTTATGCTTAAGCACACATAAAAACAAATCCTTAAAGGAGTGGCAACTTTAATGAACATAAGCATCAACAATTCATACACAGATAAATACATATACACAGAAAAAATATGCACTTATACACAGACATAAAAAGATACACACAAAGCTTCAAGAAATATTTAACATAAAAGAATCTTGCTGATCCATGCCAGAAAAGAGAAGGTTAAATGCCCTTTTATTTAAAAAATACATATAAAAGTAATTTTATATTACACCCGAGAATTCATAAAGACATTGAGACTTGTGGGCTTGGGCCCTTGTTAGCACACATAATATAGGAAGGACAACAGAGAGCTAAATTCCTTTGCCTACCTTGTGAGAAATTTTTTAAACTTAGGTGTTTGTTTCTCCATGACCTGGATTAATAGGTAGCTTTGTTCCAGGAAAGGTATATGCCTTAATATTAGCAAGTGACTACTTGGAACCGTAATTGCAAATGCAGACCATCCACTTGCTGAAAGCTGTCAACATCTCTAGACTATTAAGCAAAGACTCATTGATGAACATTGTTGTCCCCTGAGTCACATGGGGAAGGAAAGGAGATGGACTCAGTCTGGACAGTTTGAGGATGGAGATGAAGTTGTTATGCTGATAACTCTTGTTCAGAGACTTTTCTGTATCTAGTTCAAACTCTCTTCTTTGGTAATAGTAATAGAACTATTCTATATGTGATGATAAATTTGTGATTCTCAAAGTAGACATTTTGGTGTTTTTCAATGTGTTTATTGTCAATGTTTTTCCCCACATTGAAAACCTAAACACTGTTAACAGGGTTGGATAAGACTGCATATTATATTTGCAAATATGCTGGTGAATGGGAATATACTCTAAAAAGAGCAAAGCACTGGATCAACTATTGTTGCTCTGAAGCTTGGAACGAAGCCTTTTTGTATCCTAGGGAAAGTTTGATGTCGAAGGAAATAGCCTTATCTGGATATGCAAGGTGGGTACTGAGAAAAAGGTGTAGATTTTAGCTTGAGGTAAGCTTGTTAACAATAATAGATGCAGATTCTGAAGGAAGTGCCCATATTCAGATTTATGTAGATAGACTTATGTTAACCAGAATAGTTAAAATGTAGTAGCAAAATTTACAGTTCAGGAGTAAATCTAGCTATTTGTGCATGTGTGTCTGTGTGTAAGAGAGATTAGATATTACTAGAAATAAAGTTGCCATTGTTTGACTGTTTGTATAGAATGATTTTAGAAGACATACAGGAGAGAGATAGAGATACAGCTGGCACACAAGACCTTTGCCCTAGAAGATTTCCCACTCAAAACACCAATCTTGAGGTGGTGTAAAGCTTCCAGTAAGAGTTAGGAAACCAATGTCTCTCCAATAAATTTAATTAAAAAAAAAAGTTGCGAAACTGTGAATATCCTTTCATTGCTTTAGACAAGAGGTTGTCAAGACCTTTGTACCTGCAACTTGGAACTCAAGTAAGAAAGTTTAGCATGCACACACACACGCACATACACAAATCACTCAATAAAATAAAAATTGAAAATTAAATTAAATTAAAAAATAACCCATAAAGAAAGAAAAAAAAATGATCCCTTAGACTTTATAAGGTAGTTAGTGAAGAAGTTTATTTTCCACTCCAACACCTGCCTAAGCAGTGCTCCTGGCCCCTCCACGAGATGCAAGTGAACTTGATAATACCTTAATGACTTTCAGCTTTACAGCCCTTTCCACCATTCTGTCCTTTCATACAGCTCTGTGGAATGGTGGAAATATCCTAGGTGTTTGTGCACACTCACATCTCACACTAGCTTCATAGTGCAAACCAAGCGGTGGTATGAGCTGCGTGGGACTGAAGACTTCCAGGGAAGAAGACTGTGAGTTCGCCACATTCTCTGTATGAAAGCTGTAGCAGCAGTATTTAAGTGGCATGGGAAATAAAGCTCCCTTTGGCGATACTGACAAATTGCAATGGGACATCCTGACAAAGGAGAATGAGGGAAGTCTCACCTCGTTACAACAGGAGAATGGACTTTATTTTGAGTTCCTAGCAAGAATATCTGTGTTACTTATTTTCTTGTTACTGTTGTTTTAAATATATTTTACTAATATCCCTATTCCCCTGTACCCTCATTTAATGTTTGATTGTGGATTCTGGGTTGGGGAGGGGAGGAGCTATAGAGTAGGGGATAGTGCAGTAGGTGGGAATGTGAGAAATACGAGTAGATTAGAATATATATGTATTTACACACACTAAATAAAAATATTTGTTTAAAGCACTTCCAAACTCTTCTTATATAAGTGGATCTGGTTAGAAGAGGGTGGGGGTTAGCTTACATCAAGTGGGCATTTGTGATCCACAGTGGTTGTCATAAGTTAAGTTAGTATCAATTGAAAACTTTCTGTGTGCTCAATATCCGAGTATTAAAGTGGGTGTGGATGAGAGTGGAAGTATAACATAGAAGCAAATCATTTGATCTCTGCCTTGGAAAAGTTTCCTGGTTAGCAAAGGAGACAAACAATTTTCCTATGGGAACACTAGGAAGTCAAGTATCTACCTTCTGATTTTATTCTGATTTGATGATCAGAAAAACATCTTAAGAACTTAATGGAAAGTAATGGGAAAAGGAACAGATACCAGAATGGGTGGGGTCAAATCTCACTCAATAAAACCAAATCTAAGACTTCCAAGTATTAAACCAAGTAAGAGAATTTCCAGACAGGGATGAGTAGCTAACTAAGGGGCATGACCTTGACACCCTGAATTTACTGTTTGTTTAAGCATCTTTTGCTTTAATTATTAGTGCCACAATCACCCTGGCCTCCAGAAGTACACTATCCCCTTTATATGCTCTGACTCTTTAATACTCAGTAAAGTCTTGGATGTGTTAAAGGAGAATAATTGAAGAATACACACATTGTATTCAAAAATCACAAACACAAGTCAATATCAGATCTTAAAGTTTCAAACTTCCACCCTAATCTATTGTCAAGACTTCCAATTCTGTTCTGTTTCATATAATATCTGAAAAGGCTACCATCAAGGTCCAAGATTTAACCTCCTTATAGTAGCCTTGCTTGAGTTCCCAATTCCCTAGCCTCAGGCTTGTCTTTGCTTAAAGGCCATCTTGGTAATATTTGCTATATAAGAGCCCCCTCCTGGGCAAAGTTATATTTATCTTATAAATACTGCCACACTACAAGTACCCTTACTACATTACAAGCATCAAAGCTATATTGCTAGTAAAAAAGTACATACATTTATTTTAATAATACAATTACTTGTTTTTCCTTTCATTAAAACACACTGTGATTTAAACAAACTTCAAGACATGAGTCTAAAACAAAGTATGACAATGTAATAAATAGACAATATTCTGTCAATACAAAAGCATTTTAAAATTTGAACAGACTAAGAATGTGTGAAATATTTTGGCAACTCCATTTTATTTAGCTCTCTGCAATTTTGTGTTATATACAGCTAACATTGTTAATTTTTTTTTGACACGGAGAGCTCCTTAAATAATTTTTAAATTAGTTTTAATTGGGAAAAAGACACTTCAACTTTTTTTTTAGTTCAATTTTTATTTTTCAATTGCAGTTTATATTCAATACTGTATTAGTTTCAGGTATACAGCATAGTAGTTAGAAATTTATATAACTTAAGAAGGGATCCTCCGGCAAGTCTAGTACCAACCTGGCACCATACATAGTTATTACATTATTATTGACTATATATTCCTTATGCTGTACTTTACATCCCTTTGACTATTTTGTAACTGTCTATGTGTATTTCTTAATCCTTCAAATTTTTCACCTAATCCCCGACACCCTTCTCGTTTGACAAGCATCGGTTTGTTCTGTATCTATGAGTCTGTTTCTAATTTATTTGTTCATTTATATTATTTATATTTCACATATAAGTGAAATCATATGGTATTTGTCTTTATCTGTCAGACTTCACTTAGCATATTACTCTCTAGGTCCATCCATGTTGTCGCAAATGGTAAGATTTCATTCTTGGATGTCAGCATGAAGGGTCTCCTTGATCTCTCCCCTTGAGATTATAACAAGTTGAATAGTTATAATCCAACAGAAAATTCCATCCTAACACAGAAACACTTCTGGGATATCTGTGTACCGAAGCATCTGGAGGTGGGCAAATTGTGCAAGCAATTTGAAGAGGAAAGGGAGAAGAGCACAGATGGGTGCTATGAATGCAGCATGGACCTTCCTACAGGACTCCAGAAGAGGAGAGGATTCAGGATGTGGTGTGTAACCTCTGGAGGTCCAAACATTCCTGCCTTTGTGTTCAGCATATGCTATGGTGGAACCTAATGATCAGAGCAGAAACAGAATACAGAGGTGTAATAGCTGTGTTCTAGCAGCTGCCATTGCCAGGCAGAAAGTGGAGTCACAGAGCCTGGCTGCCTCCCTCTGACTGCCCAGAGATTGCCTCCCCTGCACCCTCACAGAGCTAGCAGATTCTGAGTGGAAGATGCACGGTGACAGGGATGGAGATACAGAGACAGGGTAGCTGTAGGTTGCCATTATTAGGAGGAAAACAGCCACAGGCACACCAATGGCCTCACCCAACCCACGCTACTCTCATCCATTGAAGGTGATCCCAGCAGAGGCACCTGGGATACCTCAAGCAGCACAACACTGCATCTGGCCACTGGGGTAGCACTGGGATATCAGGGGCCCACCACATTCTCTCATGGGACTGGAGCCATGGGACTGAGCAATCTGGTGACAGAGGAGACACACCGCCTCAAGAAATAAAAAGCATTTTTTTTTTTGCCACACAGCAGAGATCTGGGAGGCCAGGGCAGTGCAGGAGGCTTGTGGGCCACCTACTGTAAAACAAAAGAAAAACCTTCTTATCAACCTGCTAAAGAGGAATCAATTTAAAAAAAAAGCAGCGTTAATTTCTACGATTGCCTAGACAGAGAAATAATACATCATATTCCATGAACAACAAAGGTAACAAGGCAGTTCAAGAAAAAAAAAACCCTCCAGAAAATGAACTTAAAGATATAGAAATATAAGATTTAAATGACAGAGAATTCAAGATTGCAGTTCTGAGAAAAGTTTAACGAGATAAAAGAAAACTCAGATAGGCAGTTTAATGAACTCAGAAACAAAATAAATAAACAAAAGAAATACTTTTTGAAACTTAAATAAAAAAGAACTTCTGGAGCTGAAGAACTCAATAAAAGAGATGAAGAATGAAATAGTGAGCTTAGGAAATAGAGCTGACTAGATGGAAAAAAAGAGTTGGTGATACTGAAGACAAAAGTTAAAAATGAAGCAGATGGAAGAAGAGAGGAAACCTGAGAACAAGAAAAAATGTAAAAGCTCTACAAGAACTATCTGACTCCATCAGAAAGAGCAGAATAAGAGTAATAGGAATATCAAATATAGAAAAGAGGGAGAAGAGAACAGAGAGCCTATTTAAATAGTCAACAAGAATCTCCCAAACCTATGGAAAGAACTGGATACTCAGACCTAAGAAGCAAATAGAACACCTAATTATCTCAATCCAAAAGACATTCTCCAAGGCACATTATATTAAAACTGTTAAAAGTTAATGACAAATAAATAATTCTCAAGGCACTCAGGAAAAAGAAGACGGTAACCTACAAAGAAAAACCCATTAGACTATCATCAGATTTTTGAGCAGAAACTCTAAAAGATAGAAAGGAGGGGAATCCAATATTCATACTATTGAAAGAGAGAAATTACCAGCCAAGAATAAATATCCAGCAAAGCTCCTTTAGATATGAAGGAGAATTAAAGACCTTTTCAGATGTACAGAAACTGAGGGAATTTTCTACCACAAGGCCTGCATCATAGGAAATATAAAGGGGTTATTCTACCTGAAACAAAAAGACAAAAAGCCACAAAACTATGAGTAAGATGACTAACGGACAGACGGAAACAGAAAATTGCAAACATTATTTAGAATAAGGTACTATAAACTTAAATATTACATAATAGTTAAAGGAGGTAAAAAAACATTTTAAAAAGAGTAAAAGAAAGCAATAGCTACTGAACTCAGAAATAACTCACAGCATAAATAAGAATAATTTGAGGTGACAGAAACAGAAAAGGCAGGGTATAAAGGTCTGAAATTTCAAAGGGGAATGGAGATAAGTCACGCGCAGAAGAAAACAGACTACTGTACATATAAAACATTCTTTTATATAAACTTAACGGTAAACAAACAAATAAAATCCAGAACTAAGACACATAGCATAAAAAAGAAAGATGAGAGAAAAATCATAGAATACTGCCAAACTAAAATAACAGACAAAAGAACAGGAGCAAAGAAACAATGGAGACAGCCAGCTACCAGGAAACAAAACATGAAATGGCTATAGGAAAACTTTGTATATCAATAATCACCCTAAATATTAATGGACTGAACTCACCAATAAAAAGACACAGAGTAGTAGATTGAATCAAAAAATACAAAACCCAACAGTATGCTGCCTTCAAGAGGCACATTTCAGTTGCAAGGAAAAATATAGACTCAAAGTAAAATGATACTCTAAGCAAATAGCATCAAGAGAAAAGTGAGTATAGCCGTACTTATATCTGATGAAATAGACTTCAAGATGAAAAAGGTAATGAGAGACAAAGCAGGACACTTCATAATGATAATGGGTATAATATATTAAGAAGACATAATACTTATCAATGTATATGCTCCCAGTCAGAGAGCACCAAAATAAATAAAGCAACTACTAACAGGAGTGAAGAGATAAACCAATCAAAACACAGTAATAGTAAGGGACTTAAATACCTCATTGACAGCTATGGATAGATCACACAAACCAAAAATCAGTACGGAAATATCAGCCTTAAATGATACATTAGACCAATTGCACATAATCAACATTTACAGATCCATTCATCTCAAATGTCAGATTATACATTCCGTTCTAGTGTACATTAAACATTCTCAAGAATAGACCATATATTGAGACACAAAACTAGCTTCAACAATTTTAAAAAGATTGAAATTATACCAAGCATATTCTCCAACCACAATGCTTTGAAACGAAAGATTAACTGCAAACAAAAGCAGGAAAAAACACATATATGTGGAGATTACACAACATTCTACTACGGAACAACTAGATCAAAGAAAAAATAAAAAAGATACATAGAAACAAGTGAGAATGAAAATCCAACATGTCAAAAATTTTGAGAGGATAGTTCATATCATTACAGGTCTATCTCAAGAAACAAGAATTATCCCAAATATACAACTTAACATTACATCTTAAAAAACTAGAAAAATAACAAATGAAACCCAAAGTCAGCAAAAGGAAGAAAATATAAAAATTAGAGCAGAAATAAATGTAATTGAGAACAAAAAGACAAAAAAAACAATGCAATAAAGAACTACTTCTTTGAAAAGATCAATAAAATTGACAAACCTCTGGCTCAATTCAGCAAGGAAAAATAAATCACACAAATAAACAGAATCAGAAATGAAAGAGGAGAAATTATGACTGATAACACAGAAATGCAAAGGATCATACAAAAACACTATAAAAGAGTACATGCCACCAAATTCAATAACCTAGAAGAAATGGGCAAGTGCTTAGAAATATTTAACCTTCCTAGACTGAATCACAGACAACTGGATAATCAAAATACAACTATCAACAATAAGGAAATTGAAGCAATCATTAAAACCATCCCAAAAAGTAAAAGTCCAGGACCAGATGGCTTCAATAGTGAATTCTACCAAACATTCGAAGATGATTTAATACCTGTTCTTTTAAAACTCTTCCAAAACATTGAAGAAAAGGCGATAATTCCTAACTCATTTTATGAGGTCAACATTACACTGATACCAAAACCTGGAAAAGATAACACACAAAAACTACAGACCAATATCTCTGATAAATATACATATATCTTAAGATCTTTTGTTTAAGAAATATCTTAAACAAAATACTAGCAAATTAAATACAACACATTAAAAAAGATTATACATTATCCAGGGGCACAAGGATGATCTGACCTACACAAATTGACCAAAGTGATAAAGCATGTAAACAAAATAAAGATACCTATCATGATCATATAAATAGATGCATAAAAGTCATTTGAAAAGATAGAGCATCCATTTATGATTAAAACACTAAATAAAATGGGTATAGAAAAAATATATATCAACATAACAAAGGACATAAACAACAAACCCTCAGCTAGTATAATGCTTAATAGTGAAAATCTGAAAGCTTTCCCGCTAAGATCAGGAACAAGACAATGTTGCCCACTCTCACCATTCTTATTCAATATATTATTGAAAGTCCTAGCTAGAGCAATCAGGCAAGAGAAAGAAATAAAAGGCATGGAAATTGGGAATTAAGAAGTCAACTTGTCACTTTTTGTGGATGACATGATTCTCTATATAGAAAACCCTAGAATCCATTAAAAATTATTAGAAACAGTTAACAAATATAGTAAAGTCGCATGATATAAAATAAATGTACAAAAAACCATTGGGTTTCTACATACAAACAATAAAATATCAATAAAAGAAATAAAATAAACAATTTATTCTGCAAGTTCAATAAAATTTTTAAAAACCCTAGGAATAAATTAACAAAGCATGTGAAAGACCTTTACACTAAAAACTACAAGGCATTAGTAAAAGACATTGAAGACACAAAGAAATGGAAAGATATTCCATGTTCGTTAACTGGAAGAATAAACAAAGTAAAATTGGCCATACTACCCAAAGAAATATGAAAGTTTAAAGCAATCCCCATAAATATCCCAATGGCATTAAAAAACAAACAAACAAACAAACAAACAGAACAAAAAAACTATCAGATTTGTGTGAAATCACAAAAGACCCCAAATAGCCCGAGCAATCCTGAAGGAGGGGGAAAGCTGGAGGTATCCCTCTGCCTGACTTCAAATTATACTACAAAGTGACAATTATCAAACAGCATGGTATTGGCAGAAAAACAGATACACAGGCCAGTGGAATAGAATCAAGAGCCCAGAAATAAACTCACATATATATGGGCAAATAATTTTCAACATAGGAGCCAAAAATCTGCAATGGAGAAAGGAAAGCCTCTTCAACAAATGGTGCTGGGAAAACTGGAAAGCCACATGCAAAAGAATGAAACTAGACTGTTGTCTATCGCTATACACCAAAAGTAATGCAAAATGGATCAAGGACCTGAATACAAGACCTAAAAAAATAAAATGCATAGAAGAAAACATAGGTACTAAACTCATAAACCTTAGATTTACAGAGGATTTTATGAATTTGACCTCAAAGTCAAGGGAAATAAAAGCAAAAATGAATGAGAGTATATCAAACTAAAAGCCTTCTGCATAGTAAAAGAAACAATCAACAAAACAAAGAGGCAACCAACTGAACAGGAGAAAATATTTGCAAACAATGCCTCTGATGGGGCCTAATATCCAAAATATATAAGGAACTCATACAACTCAACAAGAAAAAATTAAGCAATCTTTTTAAAAAATGAGCAGAGAACCTGAAAAGACACTTCTCCCAAGAAGACATACGAATAGCCAACAGACATATGAAAAGATTCTCAACATCATCTGCTGTTAGGGAACTGCAAATCAAAACCACAATGAGATGCTACCTCACACCAGTTACAATGGCTATCGTCAACAAGACAATAAATGTTGAAGAGGTTGTAGGCGGGAAGGAATCTTCATACACTGCTGGTGGGAATGTAAATTGGTACAGCCACTGTGGAAAACAATATGGAGGTTCCTCAAAATTTAAAAATAGAAGTACCATATAACCCAGCAATCTCTCTTCTGGGTAGCTACCTCTCAAATTTAAAAACATTTATCTTAAATATATATGCACCTTGATGTTCATTACAGCATTATTCACAGTGGCCAAGACATGGAAACAACTGAAGTGCCCTTTGATAGATGATTGAATAAAGAAGGCATGGTACATATATACAATGAAATATTACTCAGCCATAAGAAAAGATTAAATACTTCCATTTGTGACAACATGGATAAATCTTGAGATTATCATGCTAAGTGAAATAAATAAGACAGAAAATGTTGAGAACCACATGAATTTGTTTATATGTGGCATATAAAACTGAAAGCAACAAATGAAAAAGACAAAACTTCATAAACACAGAAAATACTTTATTGGTTACCAGAGTAAAAGTGGGGAGGGTGAAGGTAGATAAGAGTAAAGAGTGTCAGATATATGTTGACAGAAGGAGATCTGACTTTGGGTTGTGAACACACGATGCAATATACATATGATGTATTATATCATTGAAATCTATAAGATTTTATTATACAATTTCACCCAATAAATTTAATAAAAATCTTCCATTCTTTTTTATTGCTGAGTAATATTTCATTGTATATATGTACCACTTCATCTTTATCCAGTCTTGTATGGATAGATACTTAGGTTACTTCCATATCTTGGGTATTGTAAATAATGCTGTAATAAACATATATCTTTTCAAATTAGTGTTTTGTATTTCTTCAGATAAACACTTAGAAGTGGAATTTCATAAGGAGGTTCTGTCTTTTTATCTTTTTAAGAAAACTCCAAACTGTTTTCCATAGCAGCTGTACCAATATGTAATCTCACCAAAAGTGCATGAGGTTTCCTTTTATCTCCACATTCTTGCCAACACTTTGTTTTTTTATTGATGATAGCCAATCTGACAGGTGTGATGTAATATCTCATTTGGGTTTTAATTTGCATTTCTCTGATGATTAGTAATGTTGAGTATCTTTTTATATGTCTATGGGCCATTTGTTTGTTCTCTTTGGAGAAAGGCCTATTCAAGTCCTCTGCCCATTTTTTAATCATGTTCTTTGTCTTTTGGGAGTGAAAGTTTATGAGTTTCTTATATATTTTTGATATTAGCTCCTTAATCGAATGTATCATTGGTGAAATTCTTCTCTCAATCAATAGACTGTCTTTGCATTTTGTTGATGGCTTCTTTTGCTGTGCAAAAACTTTTAGTTTAATGTAGTCCAATTTGTCTATTTATTTATTTTTGTTTTCCTTGCCAGAGTAGACATATTAGAAAAAATATTACCAAGAGCAATGTTATAGAGTTTGCTATGTTTTCATTTAGGAATTTTATTGTTTTGTGTCTTCTATTTAAGTTTTTAATCTATATTGTGTTTATTCTTGTATATGGTATAAAAAGGTGGTCTAGCTTTATTTTTTGCATGCATCTATCTTTACTCCATTGTATATTCTTGTCTCCTTTGTCATTGATTAATTAACCATATAATTGTGGGCTTATTTCTGGGCTTTCTATTCTGTTCCATTGATCTCCAAGTCTACGTTTATGCCAATACCATGCTGTTTTCATTACTATATCCTTGTAGTATATTTTTATGTCAAGTAGCATGATACCTTCAACTTTGTTCTTCTTTCTCAAGATTGCTGTCACTATTTGGGATCTTTTGTTGTTCCATATAAATGTAGGGTTTTTCATTCTAGTTCTGTGAAAAATAAGCTTAGTATTTTCAAAAGATAGTATTGAATCTATGGATTGCTTTGGGACGGTATAAATATTTTAACTATATTAATTCTTTCTATCCATGAGCACAGTATATCTTTTCTTTCATGTGTCCACTTCAATTTCTTTCTTCAAAACCAGGTCTTTCATTTACTTGGTTAAATTTATCCATAGGTATTTATTCTTTGTGAGGCAATTGTAAGTGGAATTGTTTCCTTAAGTTCTCCTTCTGATCATTCATTATTAGTGTATAGAAACCTGACAGATTTCTGTATTTTAATTGTGTATCCTGCTACTTTACTGAATACATTTATTAATTTTATTAATTTTGGTGGATTCTTTAGGGTTTTCTATATATAGTAATGTGTCATCTGCAAATGGTGACAGTCTTAATTCTTCCTTTCAAATTTTTGTGACTTTTATTTATTCTTCTCTGATTGCTGTGGCTATGACTTCCAATAATATATTATAATTATATTATATTATATTATATTATATTATATTATATTATATTATATTATAATTATATTGTATTAATAATTATATTATAATAATATATAATATTATAGTATATGTACTATAGTATATATAGTAATATTATAGTATAGTATATATAATATTATAGTATATGTACTATAATATATACTATATAATATAGTATATATAATATAGTATATAGTACATATACTATATGTAGTACATATAGTACTACATATAGTACATATAGTATATGTACTATAATATATACTATATATTATAGTATATATAATATAGTATATAGTACATATACTATAATATTATATATGCTATATATACTATTCTATAGTATATAGGCTATATAATATTTATTATATATAGTAGTATATATTGTATATATACTACATAATGCATTAATATAATAATATTTATTATAATATAACATAATATTATATATCATATATATGAATATACAATAAATATGATATGATATTTATTATAGCATATATGCTATTATTATTTTTTACATTCAATAATATTTTATATTAGTTTCAGATGTACAGTATACTGATTAGACATTTATGTAATTTACAAAGTGCTCCCCCTAATTAGTCTAGTACACACTTGGCACTAATGTGGTTATTAAAATATTATTGACTATATTTCCTATGCTGTGCTTTGCATCCCCATGACTATTCACCTTTTTCACCCAGCCCCCCAACCTCCCCTCCTATCTGTTAATCATCGGTTTGTTCTTTATATCTATGAGTCTATTTTTGTTTTATTTCTTTACTTTGTTCCTTAGATTCCATATATAAGTGAAATCATATGGTATTTGTTTCTCTCTGTCTGACTTATTCCACTTAGCATAACACTCTCTAGATTCACTTATGTTATCACAAACAATAAGATTTAATTTCTTAATGGCTGAATAATAGCCCATTGTATGTATATAGCACTTCTTTATTTAATTGTCTATTGATAGCCACTCAGTTGCTTCCTTGTCTTGGCTAATGTAAACTGTGCTGTAATCAACAATATCTTTTCAAAATTAGTGTTTTGGTTTTCTTTGGATAAATATCCAGAAGTGTGAATGCTGGGTCATAAGGTTGTTCTGTTTTTAGTTTTTTGAGAAACTTCCAAACTGTTTCCCATAGGGCCTGTACCAATTTGCAATCCCGCCAACAGTGTACAAGGGTTCCCTTTTCCCCACATTTTCCACCAACATTTGTGTTTTAACTTATTGATGATAGCCATTCTGACTAGTGTGATTTGATATCTCATCGTGGTTTTTAATCATATTGTTTTTTGATTTGATTATTTTTTCTTTTGTGGTGAGTTATATGAGTTATTTAAAAATTTTGGATATTAATCCTTTATCAGATGTATCACCTAAAGTGATTACTGACAGGTACATAGTTTCTGTCATTTTATTATTCATTTTTATGTTCTTTTTCTTTCTTCTCCTCCTTCTTCTTTAAGCAGTTCTTTCAATATTTCTTGTAATACTGGCTCAGTGGTGGTACATTCTTTTAGCTTTTTCTTGTCTGGGAAGCTTTTTATCTCGCCTTCAATTTTAATTGATAGCCTTGCTGGGAAGAGTGGTCTTGGTTGTAGGTCCTTGCTTTTCATCACTTTGAATATTTCATGCCAATCCTTTTTGGTCTGCGAAGTTTCTGTTGAGAAATCAGCTGACATTCTTATGGGAGTACCCTTGCAAGTAACTAGCTCTCTTTCTCTTGCTCCTTTTAGGATTCTTATTCTTCCATGGTCTGTCTGGCCAGGGAGAAATTGCTCCTTTTAGGATTCTCTCTTTGTCTTTAACCTTTGCCATTTTAATTATATGTCTTCTTATGGATCTGTTTGGGTTCATCTTGTTTGGGACTCTCTGCTTCCTGGATTTCTTTGTCTATTTCTTTCACCAGATTAAGGAACTTTTCAGTCATTATTTACTCAAATAGATTCTCAAACCCTTGCTTCCCCCTCCTTCTGGTACCCGTATGATGATAATGTTGTTACCGTTGATGTCATGCCAGAAGTTCCTTAAAGTAGGCATCCCCAACCCCCAGGCCGCAGACTGGTACCAGTCCATGTCCAATTAGGAACCAGGCCGCACAGCAGAATGTGAGTGGCAGGTGAGTGAGTGAAGCTTTATTGTATTTGCAGCCACTCCCCAGTACTAGCATCACCTCTTTAGCTCCACCTCAGCTCATCAGGTTTTAGATTCTCATAGGAGCACCATTCTCTGGTGCCTAAAAAGGTTGGAGACTGCTGCCTTAAAGTATCCTTATATCTTTTTTTTTATTCTCTCTCTCTCTTTTTTTTTTCTGCTCTGATTGGGAGTTTTCTGCTACCTTTTCTTCCAAATCACTGCTTTGATTCTCTGCTGTATCTATTTTACTGTTGATTTCTTCTTGTGTATTATTCATTTCAGTTACTGTATTCCTCATTTCTGGATGTTTTCTATGGTTTCTATGTACTTTTACAGTCTTACTATCTCTTTGTTGAAGTTCTCACTGATCTCATCTATTTTTTACCTAAGTTCATTGATCTTCCTTATAACCAGTGTTCTGAACTCTGTATCTGTTAAGTTGCTTGCCTCTTTTTTACTTAGTTTTTTTTTTTTTTTTCTGGAATTATCTCTTGTTCTTTCATTTGATACTTGTTTCCTTGTTTTCTCAATTTGGCTTCCTCTCTGTGTTTGTTTCTATGTATTAGGTTGATCCATTACATCTCCAAGTTTTAGCGAGTTAGCTTTATGTATTAGGTCTCTTGTGTGTTTCAGTGGTGCAGTCTTCCTGATCCTCTGTGCTGGATGCTCCAGGAGTGACCTTTATGTGTTATTTTGTGTCCTCCTTTTGTAACTGAGCTTTAGTTGTTGGCATATCAGTGAATAAGATTGATCACTCCACTAAATTTAGTACCCTTCTTCCCCCTGACATATTTATTACAACATTGTTTACTATTTTCCTTATGCTACACTTTATATCTCCATGTTTATTTTGTAACTATCCTTTTGTACCACTTAATCCCTTTGCCGTTTTTCATCTTCCCCACCCCAAACCCCTTCCATCTAGTAGCCCTCAAAATATTCTCTGTATCTATGAGTTTATTTCCATTTTTGTTGTTGTTGTTGTTTATTTTGTCCTTTAGATTCCACATGTATGTGAAATCATGTGATATTTGTTTTTATCTGACTTATTTGATTCAGAGCAATACCCTCTACGCCCATCAAGGCAATGTATTTTTCCATCTCCTTCCTTTTAGTCTGTGTGTATCTTTTAATCTGAAGTGAGTCTCTTGTGGGCAGCAAATGTAAGGGTTTTGTTTTCTTATCCATTCAGCCACTCTATCTTTTGATTGGAGCACTTAATTCTTCTCTATTTGAGGTACTTGTTGATAAATAAGTAGTTATTACATTCTTTATTCATGTTTTTGATGCATGTTTTTTCTTCTTAAAGAAGCCCTTTCAACATTTTCTATAATAGTGACTTGGCGTTGATTAATTCCTTTAGCTTATTTTTGTCTGAGAAGCTCTTTATCTGTTCTTCGACTCTAAATGACAGCTTTGCTGGATAAAGTATTCTTGGTTATAGATCCTGGGTTTTCATCACATTGACTATTTTGTGCCAAGCCCTTCTTTCCTGCATAGTTTCTTTTGAGAAATCAGTTGCCAGTCTTATGGAAGCTCCCTTGTAGGTAACTAATTGCTTTCTCTTGCTGCTTTTAATATTCTTTCTTTGTATTTAACCTTTGGCATTTTAATAATGATGTGTCTTGGTGTGGGCTTCTTTGGGTTCCTGGTTTTTGAGACTCTGATTTTCTTGGGATTGTATGTCTATTCGCTTCACCAGGTGAGGGAAATTTTCCCTCATTACTTCTTCAAATATATATTCAACTTCTTGTTGACCCTTTTCAGGTACCGCTACAACACAGACATTGTTACTCTTAATTTTGCCCCACAGGCTCCTTAAATAATTATTATTATTATTATTATTATTATTATTATTATTATTATATTCTTGGCTACTTTTTTCTTGCCATTCTTGTTAAGTGCCCTTGGCTTCCCCTTCCTCTATATTGGTGCTTCAATCTTCTTCTTCCTCCACTCCATTGATTCCCTAAAATATACTCTTCATCTCAGATAATGTATTCTTCATTTCTGACTGGTTCCCTTTTATAATTTCCATTTCCATTTTTATGTGTTTTTTTTTATCTTTGTTAAAGTTCTCACTGAGTTCATCTACACTTCCCTTAATTTCACTGAGCATCTTTATAGCCAGTGTTTTGAACTCTGCATCTCTTAGATTGCTTGAATCTGTTGTTCCTTGATCTATGTTCTGTTCTTTCATATGGTTTCTGCTTCTTTATCTTCTCATTTTGGCTGCCTTTCTGTGTTGTTTCTATGTACCAATCCAAGCTCCTAAGTCTCTTGGTCTTATTAGTGTGCCTTTGTGTAGTAGGTATCCAGTAGCACAGTCCTGAGAGGGGTTCAGCTGCAACCCAGTTTAGCACCAGCCTATGCCCCTTTAGGACCACCTGTTAAGATTCAGCAAGCAATCTACACATGCTATGCTTATAGTTGCCTCCAGAAGCCAAACCAGAATCTGAGGTCAACTGCCACCAGTGTGAGTCTTGGCGCTACTCAGCAAGTGGCACAGGATTCGCCGAGGACACAACTGGATATGTCTTGGGTAGGGCCTCGAGTTGGGAGAGGTGAAGTTTCAGAGAATCCTCTTGGCATAGCAACCTTTGTTATCCAGTTTTATGAAGTCAGCTATGGCAGTGCTGCGTCTGCACACAGGGAAGGGCTCAACAGAGGAACAATGGATACCACCAGCATTTCTGCCTGGGAGAAAGCCTAACCTCCAGCACTCACTCTGACAACTCGGTGTCCCTCTCAAAGTCCCTGGTGCCCCCCAAGCAGCTGACCTGGCGTTGGTGCACAGATCGAGTTGGTCCGTCACCGCAAAAGTCTGGTCGCAAACACAGCCCCTTTATAGGAACATCCACAGCTACCAGCTACCACTGTGATAGCCTCTGTCTCACTTAGCCATTCATGACTGGGCAGCCTTGTGCCTTCAACCCCTTCTATCTCCAACCATTACAGAGTGGTTTCTTATTTCTCTTCCTAGTTGTAGGGCTTCTGTTCATCTAGACCCAAGGAGACTCTGCTTGCTGTTTGCTCCATGTTTCCATCACAACTTTGATTTGTTTGCGAGAAGGGATGGATGAATGAAGCTTATATCATCTACGCCATTTTGCCCAGTCCCAGATGAGAAAAAAATCTCAAATTCCTGACTTTTGCTCACTCTATTTAGATTTTCCAGTCCTGCATGATTCAATCTAGTAAGTTTTTATAGCTCTAATAACTTGCCCATTTCTTCTAGGTTATTGAATTAGGTGCTATATAATCTTCCATAGTATTCTCTTATGATATTTTGTATTTTGGTGGTATCTGTCTTAACTTCTCTTTCATTTCTAATTTTATCTATCTGTGTCTTTTCTTTTCTTTTCTTTTTTCTTTAGTAAGTCCAGTCAGGAGTTCGTCAATTTTATTGATCTTTTCAAAGAACCAGGTCTTTGTTGCATGAATTTTTTTCTATTGGTATCTTGTTCTCAATTTCATTTTATTCTGATCTATTTTTTATTATTTTCTTCCTTCTACTGACTTTGAGCTTCATTTGTTCCATTTCTAGTCTTTTTCAGATGTAATGTTAGGTTGTTTTTATGGGATTTTTCTTGTTCCTAGAGATAGGCCTATAGTAACATAAACTTTTCTATTATTGCCGCTTTTATTCTATCCCAAAAGTTTTGCTATTTCGTATTTTCATTCTCATTTGTTTCTATGTGTCTCTTGATCTCTCCTTTTATTTTTTCATTGACCCAGTCCTTCTTTAGTAGAATGTTGTTTGATTTCCATGTATTTGTGGTTCTTCTCACTTTCTTTTTGCATTTGATCTCTGGTTTCAAATCATTGTGTTTGGACAATATGCTTGGTATGATTTCAATCTTCTTAAATTTTTTGAAGCTAGTTTTGTGTTCCATCATATGGGCTATCCTTGAGAATATTCCCTGTGGACTAGAGAAGAATGTATAATCTGGTGTTTTGGGATGAAAGGTTCTGTAAATGTCGATTATGTCCAATTGGTCTAATGTGTCATTTAAGGATGATATTTCCTTATTGATTTTCTGTTTGGATGATTTATCCATAGCTGTCAGTAGTATATTTAGGTCCCCTATTAAAACTGTGTTTTTGTCAGTTTCTCTCTTTCCTTCTGTTAATAGTTGCTTTATATATTTTGGTGCTCCCTTATTGGGATCATATATATTGATAAGTGTTATGTCTTCTGGATGTGTTGTCCCTTTTATCATTATGAAGTGTACTTTGTCTCTTGTTACCTTTTTGTCTTGAGGTCTAGTTCATCAGAGATAAGTATGGCTACACCCAGTTTTCCTTGGATGCTATTTGCTTGAATTATCCTTTTCCATCCATTCACTTTGAGTCTATATTTGTCCTTGCAGCTGTGATATGTCTCTTGAAGTCAGCATATGGTTGGGTTTTGTTTTTTTTTTATTCCATTTTGCTACTCTGTGCCTTTTTATTGATGATTGCAGACCATTTACATTTAGGGTGATTATTAAAATATGAGGTTTTCCTATAACCATTTTGCCTTTGCTTTCTGGTAGCTTTGTGTCTCCATTCTTTCTTTGTCTCTGTGTTTCTGTCTGTTATTTTAATTATTTTAGTTTGGTGGTATTCTATGATTTTTCCATCGGTTCCATCTTGTTTTTTGTTATGTGTCTCAGTTCTGGATATTTTGTGTATGATTAGTATTGTTTATGTAAAGCATAGTTTTATATATACGATAGACCTTTTTCTTCTGCCTGTGTCTTATCTCCATTCCCATTTGCAGATTCAGATCCCGTCTCCCTCTCATTTTCTCGTTTTATGGTCTCAAATTATTCCTACTTATACTGTGAGTTCATAGGTTTCAGTCACTGTTGTTTCCTCTTTTCTTTTTAAAATGTTTTTTTTTACCTTAAATCATCAGATAATATTTAAGTTTATAATATCCTGTTCTTAATAATGGTTGCAATATTCTGTTTCTGTCTGTCTCTTAGACATTTTACTCGTAGTTTTGTATTTTTACTCTTTTTGTTTCTGGTAGAATTACCCCTTCCAGTATTTCCTGTAATGCAGCCCTTATGGTGGAAAATTCCATCAGCTTATGTATGTCTGAAAAGGTCTTTCTTTCTCCTTCATACCTAAAGTAGAGCTTTGCTAAATGTATTTTTCTTGGCTGGTACTTTCTTTAG
>NW_011889432.1:947370-951582 GCF_000151845.1 Pteropus vampyrus | reverse complement strand
TTTTTATTATTTTCTTCCTTCTACTGACTTTGAGCTTCATTTGTTCCATTTCTAGTCTTTTTCAGATGTAATGTTAGGTTGTTTTTATGGGATTTTTCTTGTTCCTAGAGATAGGCCTATAGTAACATAAACTTTTCTATTATTGCCGCTTTTATTCTATCCCAAAAGTTTTGCTATTTCGTATTTTCATTCTCATTTGTTTCTATGTGTCTCTTGATCTCTCCTTTTATTTTTTCATTGACCCAGTCCTTCTTTAGTAGAATGTTGTTTGATTTCCATGTATTTGTGGTTCTTCTCACTTTCTTTTTGCATTTGATCTCTGGTTTCAAATCATTGTGTTTGGACAATATGCTTGGTATGATTTCAATCTTCTTAAATTTTTTGAAGCTAGTTTTGTGTTCCATCATATGGGCTATCCTTGAGAATATTCCCTGTGGACTAGAGAAGAATGTATAATCTGGTGTTTTGGGATGAAAGGTTCTGTAAATGTCGATTATGTCCAATTGGTCTAATGTGTCATTTAAGGATGATATTTCCTTATTGATTTTCTGTTTGGATGATTTATCCATAGCTGTCAGTAGTATATTTAGGTCCCCTATTAAAACTGTGTTTTTGTCAGTTTCTCTCTTTCCTTCTGTTAATAGTTGCTTTATATATTTTGGTGCTCCCTTATTGGGATCATATATATTGATAAGTGTTATGTCTTCTGGATGTGTTGTCCCTTTTATCATTATGAAGTGTACTTTGTCTCTTGTTACCTTTTTGTCTTGAGGTCTAGTTCATCAGAGATAAGTATGGCTACACCCAGTTTTCCTTGGATGCTATTTGCTTGAATTATCCTTTTCCATCCATTCACTTTGAGTCTATATTTGTCCTTGCAGCTGTGATATGTCTCTTGAAGTCAGCATATGGTTGGGTTTTGTTTTTTTTTTATTCCATTTTGCTACTCTGTGCCTTTTTATTGATGATTGCAGACCATTTACATTTAGGGTGATTATTAAAATATGAGGTTTTCCTATAACCATTTTGCCTTTGCTTTCTGGTAGCTTTGTGTCTCCATTCTTTCTTTGTCTCTGTGTTTCTGTCTGTTATTTTAATTATTTTAGTTTGGTGGTATTCTATGATTTTTCCATCGGTTCCATCTTGTTTTTTGTTATGTGTCTCAGTTCTGGATATTTTGTGTATGATTAGTATTGTTTATGTAAAGCATAGTTTTATATATACGATAGACCTTTTTCTTCTGCCTGTGTCTTATCTCCATTCCCATTTGCAGATTCAGATCCCGTCTCCC
The DNA here is from genome assembly GCF_000151845.1 of Pteropus vampyrus. Taxonomy (NCBI): domain Eukaryota; kingdom Metazoa; phylum Chordata; class Mammalia; order Chiroptera; family Pteropodidae; genus Pteropus; species Pteropus vampyrus. The sequence continues at coordinate 950,291 of NW_011889432.1, read as the reverse complement.
TCTCATTTTCTCGTTTTATGGTCTCAAATTATTCCTACTTATACTGTGAGTTCATAGGTTTCAGTCACTGTTGTTTCCTCTTTTCTTTTTAAAATGTTTTTTTTTACCTTAAATCATCAGATAATATTTAAGTTTATAATATCCTGTTCTTAATAATGGTTGCAATATTCTGTTTCTGTCTGTCTCTTAGACATTTTACTCGTAGTTTTGTATTTTTACTCTTTTTGTTTCTGGTAGAATTACCCCTTCCAGTATTTCCTGTAATGCAGCCCTTATGGTGGAAAATTCCATCAGCTTATGTATGTCTGAAAAGGTCTTTCTTTCTCCTTCATACCTAAAGTAGAGCTTTGCTAAATGTATTTTTCTTGGCTGGTACTTTCTTTAGTTCAATAGTTTGAATATATTTGGTTCTACTCCCTCCTGTAAGGTTTGTGCTGGGAAGTCCAATGATAGTTTAAGGGGTTTTCACTTATAAGTTATTGTCTTCTTGTCTCTGGCTGCTTTGAGAATTCTCTTTGTCATTAATTTTTGACAATTTTAATATACTATATAATGTGTCTCAGAGAAGGGTTTTTTTTGGGTTGAGATAATTGGGTGTTCTGTTTGCTTTTTGGAGTCTAAGATCTAGTTCTTTCCATAGGTTTGGGAAGTTCTTGATTATTTTTGTTTCCTTCTCCCACCCTTCTTCTGGTATATTCATTGTTCTTATATTGCTTTTTCTGATAATGTTCTTGTAGAGATCTTTCATTTTTTTCATTCTCAAGTCTCTCTCTTCCATCTTCGATATCACTAGTTCTTTCTTTCATCTTGTCAGCTCTATATCCTAAGTATGCTATTTCATTCTTTATCTCTCTTATTAAGTTATTTTGCTCCAGAAGTTCTACTTGGTATACTTGGTACTTTGATAGAATTTTAATCTTTTTAGTCCAGTATTTGTGTTGTTCATTGATTTTTTTTTCTGAGTTTATTGAACTGATAATAAGAATTTTCTTGCATCTCCTTGAGATTTTTCAAAAGTGTGATCTTGACTTCTCTGTCATTTAAATCACACATTTCTATATCTTTAAGTTTATTTACTGGAGATTAAAAATCTTTTTTAACTTCTTTGTCACCTTGGTTGTTCATAGTAGTTGAATATTTATCCACGTAGGCATTCATGGAAATGTACTTTGCTCTTTTAATAAAAATATTTAGGGTGATCTCTCTTTATCAAGTTGATAAGAAGAAGTTGTTCTTTTGTTTTACAGTAGGTGGTGCTCAAACCTCCTGCACATGTCCAAGCCTCCTGGATCTCTGCTGTGTGGCAAAAAGAAAAAAGAAAAAAAAAGCCTTTTATTCCATGGGGAGGTGTGCGTCTCCTCTGTGACCAGGTCATCTCGGTCCCAGGGCTTTATATCCCCATGGGACAATGTAATGGGCAATGAGGATCTGAGCCTCTGAAGAGCCCATGATGGCCCAGTACTGCCCCAGCAGCCAGATGCAGTACCATACTATGTTCTCCTGGATAAGTCTGGGTGGGTGGGGGTGTGGTGAGTTGTTAAGGCCACTTGTGTATCTGTGGCTATTTTCTTTCCAGTAATACTGGCCACCAATCTTTGGTTGCCTTGCCTCTGTCTCCATCCCTATCGCTGGGACTAGCCACAGTATTTGTCTTAGTGTCTCGCTGTAACCCAGCTCTCACTGCTGCGGTTTCCCCTGAGTCCCACTGCTTGCTCCAGGAGGTGTGCTCTGGGAGGTTGGGAACAGGCAGCCAGGCTCTGTGACTCAGTTTTCTGCCTGGCAATGACCATTGCTAAAACACAGCTGTCTTCCTTCTGTATTCTGTCTCTGCACTGATTTCTACCTTGATTTCTGGGCTCTGACAAATGAAATATGCTGATCACTCAGGCAGGATTGCTCAGGACAACAGAGAGTGCAAACAACTTGAAACCCTTCCCCCTATCCTGCAGGGTATTCCGGGCTGCAACTGCAGCATTAATCTCTGCTCCTCTTCTTTTTCCCCTCCCTTGCTTGCCAGATTCCCTGTCTTGAGGATGCTCTGATGCGCAGATTTCTCAGACTTGCTTGTATGCTAGGTTAAGTGTTTTCTACTGGCTTGTAGATGTTCAGTTTATTGTAATTTCAAGAGGAGAAATCAAGGCAATCCCTCATGCCTCCATGCTTCTGATGTCCAATTCTTCAAATCTCCTTTAATTATTTTTATAAGGTGGATTTGCCAGCAAGTTTATTTTGTTGTTATTTACTGGATAATGTCTATATTTTTCATTTTTGAAAGATAGATTTGCAGAACATAAGATTCTTGGTCAAGAGGGTTTTTTTTCCTCTCTTTCAGTGCATAGAATATGTCTTCCAACTGCCTTATGGTCTCCATGGTTTCTGAGGAGAACTCAGCACTTAAAGTTATTGAGGTCCTTTGTACAAGTTCTACTCATTTTTCTCTTGCTATTTTACAAGATTTTCTCTTTGAATTCATTTTTCTTAATTTAACTATAATGATTCTGGGTGTACATCTCTTTACTTGTATCTTACTTTGATTTCATAGAGCTTCTGCAATGGTTTTTTATCACATTTGGGACATTTACAGCATCATTTCTTGATATATATCTTGTGCTCCATTCTCACTTTCCTCTCATTCTAATACTTCAGTTATATTATATTAGTATGTTTGAGTTCTATATTTATTTGAGTCTGTTTATCTTTACTCATTGTTTCTTCTTTCTGTATTTCAGATTACATAATTTCTACTGCTCTCTTAAAAATCACCAATTCTTTCTTCTGCTAGTTCAAAACTACTCTAGTGAATTTTCCATTTTTGTAATTATGGTTGTTCATTCCAGAATTTCCATTTGGTTATTTTAATTAATTTCTTTCTCTTTATTAATATTGTCTTTATATTTCCTTTACTTTTTTAAACTTTATTT
>NW_011889432.1:918698-946641 GCF_000151845.1 Pteropus vampyrus | reverse complement strand
TACCACATCTTCTTTATTCAATCATCTATTGCAGGACACTTTGGTTGCTTCCATGTTTATGGCCATTGTGAATAATGCATTTATGAACATTGGAGTGCATATATCTTTTCAGATATATGTTTTTAAGTCTTTGGGGTAAATACCTAGTAGAGGGATTGCTGGATCATATGATAGATCAATTCTTTGTTTTTTGAGAAATCTCCATACTGTTTTCCATAGTGCCTATATCAATTTGCAGTCCCACCAGCATTGTATGAGGGTTCATTTTTCTCCATGTCCTCTCCGACATTGTTATTATTTGTCTTATTGGTAATAGCAATTCTAACAGATGTAAGATAATGTTTCATTGTGGTTTTGATTTGTGTTTCTTTAAAGCTAGCGATGTTGAGCATCCTTTCAGGTATTTGTTGACCATTTGTATGTGTTCTTGGGAGAAGTGTCTGTTCAGATCCTCTGCCCATTTTTTAATTGGATTGATTTTTGTTGTTGTTATTCAAATGTATGAGTTCTTTGTATAGTTTGGATATTAGGCCCTTATTATAAGCATTCCTTGTGAATATATTTTCCCATTCAGATGATTGTCTCTTTACCTTGTTGACAGTTCCCTTCACTGTGCAGAAGCTTTATAGTTTGGTGAACTCCTATTCATTTATTTTGCTTTTACTTCCCTTGCCTTCGAGGTCAAATTTATAAAACCCTCTTTAAGTCCAAGAACCATGAGTTTTATAACTATGTTTTCCTCAATGCAATTTATTGTTTCGGGTCTTATGTTCAGGTCCTTAATCGTTTTAGGGTTAATTTTAGTGTATGGTGATAAACAACAATATAGTTTCATTCTTTGGCAGTTTTCCTAGCATTATTTATTGAAGAGGCTTTCCTTTCTCCACTGTATGGTTTTGGCTCCTTTGTCAAAAATTACTCGCCCATATAAACACAAGGATTTAATTCTGGACTCTGAATTTTGTTCCACTGGACTGTGTGTCTGTTTCTCTGCCAATACCATGCCATTTTGATTATTGTTGCTTTGTAATATAATTTGAAGTCAGGCAGAGTGATGTCTCTAGGCTTGCTAATTTTTCTTAGGATGGCTTAGGTGATTCGGGGTCTTTTGTACTTCCATACAAATCTGATGATTTTTTGTCCTATTTCTTTAAAAAGTGCCAATGAGATTTTGATGGTAATGACATTAAATCTGTATAATGCTTTAGGTAATAAGGTAATTTTAACTACATTGATTCTTCCAATCCAAGAACGCAGAATATATTTTCATTTTTTTGTTTTCTTCAATTTTTTTTAAATACGGACTTATACTTTTCATTATATAGGTCCTTGTCAAATTTCATTAAGTTTATTGCCAGCTATTTTATTCTTTATGTGGCAATTGCAAAAGGAATCTTTTTTTTCCACTTCTTTTTCTGATAATTCATTCATTATTAAAGTATAGGAACACTATGGATTTTTGAACATTGATTTTGTATCTAGAAACTTCACTGTATTTGCTTATTATTTCTAGTAGCGTTCTTGTGGAGTCTAGAGTTTTCTATATAGAGAATCATGTCATCTGCTAATAGTGACATTTCGACTTCTTCATTTCCTATTTTGATGTATTTTATTTCTTTCTCTTGCTTGATTGCACTCAGTAGGACCTCCAATGTTATATTGAATAGCAGTGATGATAGTGGACAGCCTTGTCTCATTCCCGATCTTAGAGCTACGAGTTTTAGTTTTTCACCATTACGTATAATGTTAGCTGAGGGTCCGCCATATGTGGCCTTTATTATGGTAAGGTTCTTTGCTTCTATACCAATTTTATAAAGTGTTTTGATGATAAATGGATACCATATCTTGTCAAGGTCTCTTTCTGCATCAATTGATATGATCATATGATTCTTATTTTTTAATTTGTTTATGTGGTATATCACATTTATCGATTTGCATTTGTTAAACCATTCCTGTGGCCCTGGGATGAAGCCCACTTGATCACGGTGTATAATCTTTTTATTATATTGTGTATTTGATTCACTAGTATATTATTTAGGATTTTTCGTTTGAGTTCATGAGAGATAAGGGTCTGTAGTGTGTGTGTATGTTTGTGTGTGTGTGTGTGTGTGTGTGCGCGCGCGCGTGCGCGCGTGTGTGTGTTACTTTTACCAGGTTTTGGTCAGGGTAAGATCAAGTGTTTTTTTAATAAAAAGAAAAGGTCAAGTGTTCTTTTGTTTATTTAGCCTAATTCTTGTTTTTTGTTTTTTTTTTGGGGGGGGATAGAACCATAATGATATGAACTTTACTCTTATGACCACTTTGGCTGTGTCTCAAAATTTTTCACATGTTTTAATATCATTGTCATATTTCTCTATGTATCTCTTGATCTCTCTTTTTACTTCTTCTCTGATCCAGTCATTCTTCAGTAGCATTTTATTTAATCTCTATGTAATTTTGTTCTTCCTGTTTTCTTTTTACATTTGATCTCCAGTTTTAAAACATTAAAATCAGAGAATATGATTGATATGATTTCAACCCTCATATTTGTTGAAGCTATCTCTGTGTCCCAGTATGTGGTCAATCCTTGAGAATGTTCCATGTCCACTAGAGAAGAATGTATAAGCAGCTGTTTGGGGATGGAAGGCTCTGTAAATGTCAGTTATGTCCAATTGGTCTAATGTGTCATTTAAGGATGTTACTTCCTTATATATTTTCTGTTTGGATGATCTGTCCATATCCAACAGTGGAGTATTTAGGTCCCCTACAGTGTTTTGGTCTGTTTCTCCTTTTAGTTCTGTTAGTAATTGCTTTATATATTTCGGGGCTCCCTGATTGGGAGCATAGATATTAAGAAGTGTTATGTCTTCATGGTGCATGTTTCCCTTTATCATTATGAAGTGTCCTTTAGTATCTTTCTTTACCTTTTTTATTTTGAAGTTCATTTCATCTGATCATAGTATCACTACTCCCGCTTTTCTTTGAATGCCATTTGCTTGAAATATCATTTTCCACCCTTTCACTTTGAATCTATATTTATCTTTGGAACTGAGATGTCTCCTGAAGGCAGCATATGGTTATGTTTCGTTTTATGATACATTCTGCAACTCTGTGTCTTTTCATTGGTGAATTCAGTCCATTTACATCTAGGGTGATTATTGAAATATGTGGTCTTCTTATAGCCATTTTATCTTTTGCTCTCTGGTAGCTCGGTGTTTCCATTGCTTCCTTGTTCTTGTGTTTCTGTTTTCTTTATTTTGGTTGGCATTTATGGGTTTTCTCTTAGTACTTCCTTTTTATGTTATATACTTCAGTTCTAAATCTTTGGCATGTGGTTACCATTATGAATATGAAAAATATAGTTATATATATATGGTCATCCATTTTCTTCTGCACGTGCCTTATCTCCATTCTGCTTTGCAAATATGGATATTTGAATCCTCTCCTTTTCAGTCATTTTTTTTTTCTCAATTTGTCTTTATGTATGCTGAATGTTCATTTCTATCTTGTTATAGAAAATCTCTTCTTATTGTTTAAGCTTATAATGTCCTGTTCTTAGTAAGGGTTGCACTCCTGTAATTCAATTTGCCTGATAGTCACCTCACTTCTGATTATATATATATAGTCATTTTGCTTTAGGTGAGCTGACTCCTTTTGGTACTTCCTGTAATGGAGGCCTCATAGTGGAGAATTCCCTCAATTTTTATATGTCTAGAAAGGTCTTAATTTCTCCTTCATACCTAAATGAGAGCTTTGCTGGATACATTATTCTTGGCCGGTAGTTCCTTTCACTTAAGATTGAATATTTGATTCCACTCCTTTCTGGCTTTTAAGGTTTGTGCTGAGAAGTCCGATGATAATCTAATGGCTTTTCCTTTATAAGTTACCATCTTCTTTTCTCTGGCTACCCTGAGAATTCTGTATTTGTTGTTGTTTTTTGATAATTTTAAAACAATGTGTCTTGAAGAAGGCCTTTTTGGGTTGAGATAATTGGGTGTTCTGTTGCATTCTTGAATTCCAAGTTCCAGCTCATTCCTTAGATTTTGGGAAATTTTCATCAACTATTTGTGCGAAATGTTTTCTAATTCTTGATTCTTTTTCTTCCCTTTGAGAATGCCCATTATTCTTATGTTTCCTCTCCTGATGGTATCAGCTAGTTCTTGTATTTCTCTTTCATTCTTTTTATTCTTCAGTTTCTCTCTTTTTCCTTCTGATTTATTTCTAGATTTCTGTCTTCGATGTCATATTCTTTCCTCCATTTGTTGACTCTATTTCTCAAGCTTGCTATTTCATTTTTCAACTCTTTCAGTGTTTTATATATATATATCCAGAAGATCTATTCTGTTCTTTTTGAGGGTTTCAATGTCCTTGCTCTGCTCATCTAGTTTTTTGTTTTTTGTTTTTTTGTTTTTTTTTCCCTGAAATTGTTGATATGACTCATTTTGTAGCTCGCTGAGTTTTTTCAGATGTACCAGCCTGAATTCTCTGTCATTTAAGTCACATATTTTTATGTCTGTAAGCTTATTTTCTGGAGATTTTTCTCTTTCTTTCTGAGATGCCTTTTCACCTTGGTTTTTCATAGTGTTTAATGGACTATTTCTCTACCTGGACATTAATGGAAGTGTATTCTGTTTTTTTTTTTTTTCCCCCGGAAAGATTTATTATTTAAAGGTTGCAAAGACATTTTTCTTTTGGTTTCCAGTAGGTGATGTTGGCACCTCTTGGATCTCTGCTTCCTATAAAGCCTTAATAATGCCTTTTTTTCCCTTATATATGTAATCACACTCACTACCTTCAGTATGAGTTCCTGTCAGTGTTAGCGACAGGAAGTAGCATTTTTTTAGTAGCATTTTTTATTTTTATTGAGATATCATTGTCATACAACATTGAATTAGATTTTGGTGTACAACAGAATTATTTAATATATTTATATATTGTGAAATGATTATAACAATAAGTTAATACTCATCATTACATAGAGTTAGAATCATCTTCCTTACAATGAGAGATTTACAGATGTACTATCTTAGAAATTTTCAAATATAAAATACAGTATTTTTAACTATAGTCACCATGGTACATATTATATCCCCACAACTTATGTAACTTATAACTGGATTTTGTTATTTTTAAACCACATTTACCCATTTTGTTTACCCTGACTCTCTACTTCGGGAAATAACCAATTTAGTCTCTGTGTCTAAGAGTTCAGTTTTTAAATTACATATGTGACATCATAAACTATTTGTGATTTTCAGTATGCCTTATTTACTTAACAAAATGCCTTCAAAGTACATCAATGTTGTCTCGAATAGCAAGATTTCCTTATTTTTACGTCTGAGTAATTTTTCATTATATGTATAATGAAAATATATATAATGGAAAAATATATATCAATGGACACAGGTTGCTTCCATATTTTGGCTGTTGTAAATAATGCTGCAATAAACAAAGAAGTGCATATCTTTTCAAATTAGTGTTTTTGTTTTCCTTGGATAAATACCCTCTGCTTACTTCTAATTAGATAGTTTGTATATGTCTATTGAACTGTATGAGTTCTTCATGATTTTTGGATATTAACTCTCTCTCTTTCTCATAGATAGATAGATAGATAGATAGATAGATAGATAGATAGATAGATAGATAGATATTCACATCTTCTTTATTCATTCATCCATTGATAGATACTTAGGTTGTTTGCCAGTCTTGGCTATTGAAAATGCTGAAACAAACTTGGGGGGCGGGGTGCAGATATCTTTTAGAATTAATGTTTTTGTTTTCAATCAAATACTCAGAATTGGAATTGCTGGATCATATAATAGTTATATATTTTTTAAATTTTTGAAGACCCTACATACTGTATTCCAAAGTGGCTGCTAAAATTTACATCCCACAATAGTACACAAATGTTCCCTCTGTACCTGATCCTTGCCAGGAAATGTTGTCTCTTAACTTTTTGATGATAGTCATTTTAGCAGGTGTGATATAATATTTCATTATGCTTTTAATTTGCATTTTCCTGATGATTAGTGATGTTGAGACTTTTTCATGCACCTGTTGGACATTTGTATGTCTTCCTTAGAAAAATATCTATTCAGTTCCTCTGCCTATATCTAATTGGATAGTTTGCATATTTCTATTGAGTTGTATGAATTCTTTATGAATTTTGGATGTTAACTCCTTATAAGATATATGATTTTCAAATATTATTTTACATTCTGAAGGTTGCCTTTTCATTTTGCTGACTTTTTCATTTGCTGTACAGAAGTTTGGTAGTTTGACATAGTCCCACTTATTTATTCTCGTTTTTGTTGTCTTTGCTTTTGTCATCAAATATAAAACATAATTTTCAAGATGAATGTCAAATAGCTTACCCCTATGTTTTTCTTCTCAGAGTTTAAGGTCTTATGATCAAGTCCTTAATTCATTTGGGGTTGATTTTCTGTATGGTGGAAAACAGTGATTGTTTTATTCATTTTCATGTAGCTGCCCAGTTTTTACAGCACCATTTGTTTAAGAAATATTCTTTCCCTATCTCATATGCTTGGTTCCTTCTTTATAAATTAATTGACCATATATGTGTGGGTTTATATCTTTGCTCTCTTTTTTGGTCTATTGGTCGATGTGTCTATTTTATGTCAATACCATATTGTTTTAATGACTATAGCTTTGCAATGTAGTTTCAAATCAGGAAGTGAAATGTCTCCAGGTTTGTTCTTTCTAAAAATTGTTTTGTTTTTTGGGGTAGAGTCCTTTGTGATTCCATACAAATTTTAGAATTTTTTTCTAGTTCTGTTAAAAATGCCACTGGAATTTTGATAAGGATTGCAATAAATCTGTAAATTTCTTTGGTTGGTATGGACATTTTAACAATATCAGTTTTTTAAATCATGAGCATGGGATATCTTTCAATTTATTTGTATCTTCTTCAATTTATTTCATCAATGTTTTACAGTTTTCAGTGTACCGTTATTTTGCCTCCTTGAATAATTTATTCCTAGGTATTTTATTCTTGTTGATGTAATGGTAAATGTAATTTTTAAAAAATTTCTTTCTCTGATAGTTTGTTATTAGTGTATATAAATGCAACTTATTTTGTATATTGATTTTGTTTCTTGTAACTTTACTGAACTTATTAGTTTTAACAGTTTTTTTAGTGAAGTGTTTATGGTTTTCTATATATCATATCATGTCATCCTTTCTGGATGATCTGTCCACCGATAAAAGTGAGGATACTGAAGTCCATTCTATTATTGTATTGTTTTCTAAATCTCTCCTTAGGTGTCTTAATATTTGCTTTGTATATTTAGTTGCTCCTATGTTGATTGCATAAATATTTATGTGCATCGTGTTCTCTTGTATTGACCCCATTGTTATTATGTAATAATCTTTTTTGTCTCTTTTTAAAGTCTTAAAGTCTATTTTTTCTAATGTAAGTATAACTCTACCAGCTTCCCTTTGATTGACATTTGCATGGGATATCCTTTTCCATGCCTTTACATTTTTATTTAGGTAAATTTCTTCTCAGTTTTATTGAAATATAATAGAGAATTACTTTTAGTCACTTTATGTTCTTATATCTTATGTGAGGTTTTTGTAGGCAGCATATATACAGGTCATTAAAAAATCTATCTAGTCAGTCTAAACATTTTGATTGTAAAAATATAGTCTATTTACATTTAAAGTAATTATTACTACATATATACTTTTGAACAATTTGTTAATTGTTTCTGGCTTTTTTAAAAAATTTCCTTTGTTCCTATCCTCTTTTCTTGCTCTTTTACTTTAGAATTTGATGCTTTCCTATCTTTGCAATCTTAAATTTCTTTTTCTTTTACTTTTTTCTTTCTTTTTTTTTTTTTTTGCCTACAGCACCTGGTATCCCTAGTTTTTCTTTATCTTTAGTGTATCAACTATGGTTTTTACTTTGCAGTTACCATGAGGCTTACATAAAAAATTTATATTCATAGCAATCTATTTCCACTTGATAGCAATTTAAGTTTGAAAAAATTACAAAGCTCTACATGTTTAATCTTTCTCACATTTTATGTTTTTGATGTCAGAATTTCATCTTTTAATCATTTGTATTTATTGACAAATTATTGTAATCATACTTAAATTAATATGTTTGTGTTTAACATTCATACTATTATAAGTGATTAACCCATTACTTCTATAACATTCAATAATCTGAATTTTACTATATATTTACTTTTATCAGTGAGATCTACATTTCCATATGGTTTCCTGTTACTAATCAGTATTCTTTTATTTCAACTAAAATCATCCTGTGAGGCACTACTAGTGAGGCTGAAAATCTAATCATATTAGGAATTTCCCTTGTGCATAACAATTTTTTCTCTTTCTACTTTTAGGATTTTCTTCTCGTCTTTAACTTTTGACAACAATTTATAATGTGTCTTGCTGTGGTTTTCTTAGGGTTCATTTTATTTAGAAATCTTCATGCTTCTTGAATCAAGATATCTGTTTACTTCCTTAATTTGTGAAGTGTTCAGCCATAATTTCTTCAAATAAGTTCTGCCCTTTCTCTCATTCTCCTTCTCAGACTCCTATAATGCAAATGTTAGTTTGCTTTTTGTAGTCCCATAAGTTCCTTAAAGTATCATATATATAATATATATTAACATACATATATCTTATATATAATATATTTTATATATATAATCTTTTTAATGCACTGATTGGTTGAGTTCCACTACCCTGTTTTCAAGATCACTGATACTTTCTTCTACTCTACCTAATCTGATTTGAATTTATCTATTGTATTTTCAGTTCAGTAATTGTATTCTTTAGTTCTATGAAATCTATTTGATACTTATTTACATTTTCATGTCTTTGTTTAAAGTCTCATTCAGTTCATTTATTTTTTCTTGAGTTTGATGAGAATCTTTGTAGTGATTATTTTCAACTCTTTGTCATATAAATCATTTTGTTTCATTAAGTTCTTTTTCTGAGGTTTTCTCTTCTTTTATTTTAAATACATATCTCTCTTTATTTTCCTTGATTCTCTGTGTTGATTTTGATGCATTAACCAACTACCTCTTCCAATCTTGAAGGAATGCCCTCACGTAGGAGATAAATCTTATCATTCGATTTTGAAAAATATTCCATTTGTACTTGAAAACAATGTATATTCTGCTGCTTTGGGGTGAAGTGCTACAAAAATATCAATTAAATCCATCTGGTCTTATGTGTCATTTAAGGCTACTGTTTCCTTGTTCATTTTCTGTCTGGTTGTTCTATCCATTCATGCCAGTGGGGTGTTAAAGTCCACTACTATGACCATATTACTGTTGATCTCTCCCTTTATGTGCATTAATATTTGCTTTACACATGTAGGTGCTCCCATGTTGGGTGCATAAATGTTTACAAGAGTTCTATGCTGTTGTTGGATTGATCCCTATATTTTATGAAATGTCCTTCTTTGTCACTTATTATAGCCTTGTTATAAAATCTATTTTGTCTGATATAAGTATTGATACTCCCACTTTTTTTGTTTCCATTTACATTAAATACCCTTTTCCATTCCTTTACTTTTAGTCTGTGTGTGACTTTTGATCTGAAGTGCTGTTCTGATTGGGTGTTTTCTGCCACCTTGTCTTCCAAATCATGGATTTGATCCTCTGATTCATGTAATCTGCTCTCCATTCCTTCTAGTGTATTCTTCATTTCAGTTATTGCATTCTTTCTTTTTGACTGGTTCTTCTTTATAGTTTTTATGTCCTCTTTTATTTTTACTATCTCTTTGTTGAAATTCTAAGTTCCTTGAGTAACCCTTTAAACCAGTGTTTTTAATTCTTCATCTGGTAGATTGCTTGCCTTCATTTTGTTTAGTTCTTTTTCTGGAATTTTGTCCTGTTCTTTCATATGGGACATTTTTTTGTGTCTCCTTATTTTGGCTGCCTCTATATATGCCTAATACATATTTGTTTTTATGTATTAGGTAGATCTTCTACATCACCCAGTCTTGGCAGGGTTGCCTTATGTAATAGGTGTCCTAAAGGGGCCCAGTGATGCAGTCTCCCTGGTCATCTGAGCTGGGTGCTCCAGGAATATCCCTTCTGTGGATTATGTGTGCCTCCTGTTGTAGTTGAACCTCAATTGCTACTGGCATGTCAGTGGTTTGTATTGTCCCTCAGGCTGACTTGCTGTAAGTATTGGCCATGACCAAAGTGTATAAGGTGCTGTGCAGGGACTGACACCACGAGCAAGATTTATCTTAGCAGACCTTGGTGCCTGCCAAGACCACCCTTTCAGTATTCTTCTTGTGAGGCTAATCGGGTAGTGCTCTGTTATCTGAAGCTAGCCACTGGATTTTCTGGTTCCGGGGCTTCTTGGGAGGGTCTCCTGTGCAGTTTCAGTTCAGCCACTGCCTGTGACCAGCCTTGGGCTACCTGGTAGGAGATACAAAGCAATCGACAGTTGGTTGCTGACTTTGCTGGATCTGAAGGTACATGAGAGAAGCTATGCTACAAACTGAGGCCAGCTGCTACTAGTACAGGAACTGGAGCAGCTCAGCAAAAGACTTAGGGCACCCCAAGGCCTGCAACCACCTGCTGATAGCCCATAAGGCTCAGCCATAGAAATAGTTTCAGGCTATACATGAGCTAGGTGAGGCAGGAGTCAGGGAGTCACCAGGGTATGGCAAGTAGTATTCACCAGGTTAAGGTAGATTCAGATTTGCACCAGTATTGAGCCTGGGGACACTTAGCAAAAGGCACAGGGCACACTGAAGCCAGCTGCCATTCACCTGGGACCCAAGGACCTTTGAGAGGTTTTTAAGAAAGACTATACAGCATGGGCCAAGGCTGGTTGCCTGTCACCGAAAGAACCTTTGGAGGTACGTAAGTTGGATGTGGCAGAATCACATGGAATCATCAAGGTGGAGCAAGTGGAGTTCACCAGGCTAATGCAGATTCAGATTTGGCTATATGGGTGGTAGTCTCAACACTGGAAAGATGATGCCCACCTGTCAGTTCTGTGGAAGGAAGGCTCAACACATGGACATTGTTGGCAGTCCTTCCAGTCCTTGCCCTGAACCCACACAACTCCTTGTATGTCTCTGGTGCCTCCTGAGCTGCTGTCCCTCTGCAAGAGCCCAGAGTGAGTGCCTGTGAGTGAGTCTGTACATGGGCCCTTTAAGAGGGCACTCGAGATTCTAGCAGCCTTTATTCTCACTCAGATGACAGAAATGGTCTCTGATTTTCACTGTAAGATATTATGGGGGCTCCTCTTCTCAGCACTGGTACTCAAGGCTGGTATCTTGGTATGGGGCTGGAAACCTTTGCTCTTCAAAGGGGACCTTTGCAGCTGAGACATCCCTCCCAATTCTCACCTACCACTTGTGGGTGTGGAGCCAGCCCGCTTTACGTTTCTACTCCTCTGCATGTCTTCTAGATGTGACTACCAGTCTCAATGTGGCTTCTTCTTTTTATCTTTGGGAAGGTGTTTTGAAAAATATATTTGAATCTTGACGGTGGTTCACTGTGGGTTCTACCAATATCAGTTGAATATTTTGTTCATAAAGGAGATGAAAGTTGTTTCAATAGGGACAAATGATCTGTACTTTTAGATTCAGTTTTAGCCCCATCGAAATGGAGCAAACAAAAATGGCAAGGGATAATTTAATTCACTTGATTGGTTATTTTTATGGCTACTTTCTAATTCTAGAATTCTTTCCCCCTTTTGGAAGAAAGAAATTCCAGTATGATACTTTTCTAAGAAGTCTTGACCTAATAAATCAATATGGATGGAAGAACTAAGAACAAAAGTATGAGCATCTCTCAAATGGCCCGAACAAAAAGGGATAGACTCAGAGACAGAAACCTGTTGAGGTTTATTAGAGATCCCCACTATTTGAACTGTTTTAGCACTCTGATGCAGAGACTGCTGTATAGTAGTGGGGTTGGGTGCCGAGGTTATGGCTCTGGTATTAATAAGGACACAGAGAGATTTATTCCCAGTCTGGAGAATGGTTTCTCTGAGGCAATTAAGAAGGAAGATTGGAAAGAGCCTCTGGAGTTTCTTGAAATCCCATCATTGGGTATTAGGAGTATATTGTAGAGCTGGTTAGAAGGCTGAAGGCACCTGAGTCACTTATGTTTGTCATAATCTCTTTTAAAGTGTCCTCGTTTATTTTCAATAATAGCAGAAACTAGAAGGTTTTTAGTACTAATGTCTTTTTTATTATGCATGTGTGTGTGTGTGTGTTTGTTTGTAATAGTAGCAGAAATTAGGAGGTTTTTGGTGGTACAAACCCAAAAGGTGTTTAAAGGTTTACTGTGAAACATCTCCTTCCATTACATGTCCTCTATATACTGTTGACCTTAACCAAATAAACAGATATTTCTCCAGCAAAACATGCTTATTCAGAAACAACAAAGAATTGCAATTCAGGTCATGAGGTTTAATGGCAAACCACGTGAAAGTCTAGAGAAACATAGGAATGGAATGCTCTTTTATGAGCTTAGGAGGAGTTATAAACAAAGAGTCCATTGAAGAAACCTGAAAGTTTGACGTACAGTGACTTTTCAATGGCTGAGTTACGGTGGCCTCCCATTGAGCTGTTACTGGGCAAGGAAGAATCTTTTCTTTCTCCTGCTCGTGTAGTAAAGGAATATCTCTCTCTGTCAGAGATGCAAAGAATGTCTCTTCCTATTGGGGTCAGTAGTATGCTTTGAGTAAGGTGCATGAGAGTTCTCTCTTCTAGACTCCCAACTTCATTTTAAGTGAGATTTCTGTTTATTATTTTTCACAAATCTGACAGTTTTTACCAGCTTATTAGTTGCTTTTGTGGAGGGATAAAACCCTATATATTTTTTACTCCAATATTTTGTGTACTTTGTCTTTTCATCTTTTTAGATGGACTTCTACTCATTAAGAAGATATTTTTAATTTTATTTTGATACAGCCCAAATTATATATTTTTTTCAGTGTCGAGTGTAGAAACTCTTTACCTAGTCAAAGATCCCTGATATTTTATGTTTTTTTCTAAAAGTTTTATAGTTTTACATTATAAACTTAGGTCTTTCATCTTTTTTGACTGTATAAGGTGTGAGTATTTTTTTAAAGGAGGTTTTGTTTTGTTTTTGAATATGGATGTCCAATTGCTCCAATATCATAAGTTGAAAGGCCATTCTTACTAAGTTTAATTGTGTCTGAACCTTTATCAAAATTCAGTTGAACATATTTATGCGGGTCTATTTCTTGTCCTTTAATCTATTCAATTGATCTATGTGTCTATTCTTCCACTATACCAAACAGTCTTGATTATTGTAGCTATATATTTAATTTTGAAATTGAGCAAAATAATTTCTTCCATTTTATTCTTCTTTTGTCAAGCTTGTCTTTAGATATTCTAGAGACTCTGCCTTTTTGAATAAATTCAGAATAATTTGTCTATGTCTAAAAAATAACCTTGCTGGGATTTTGATAGGAATTGTGTTAAAACTATATATCAGTTTAGAGAAGTATTAAAATCTTTACTATGTTGAGTCTTCCATTTCATGAACACAGTATATCTTTTCATCTGTTTAGACCATTTTTGGTTTCATAACTTCATTCCGTGCATATTTTATAAATTTAAGCATTACAAATTTCATGGTTTACTACATGTTTTGTTAAGTGTATACCTAAACACTTATTTTTCTTTGGAGTGATTGTAAATAGTATTGTTTTAATTTCAGGTTTCTGCATGTTAATTGCTAGTAAATAGAAATGTAATTAACTTTCTGGGTAGATCACTTATTTTGAGACTTTTCTGAATTCACTTCGAAGGGTTTTTTTTTTCCTTCAAATTTTCTATGTAGGTAGTCATGTCATCTAAAAATATAGTTGTAGTTCTTTTTTTCAATCATTTTGGCTTTTATTTCCTTTTCTTAGTTCATTGTAGTAGCTAGAACTTTGAGTATTTAGGTTGAAAAAAAGTGATAGAGTGGACATCCTTGCTTTTTTTCTCCAAATCTTCAAGAGAAATAATTCAATCTTTCACCATTATATATGATGATGGTTTTTGTAGATGCCCTTAATCAAGTTGATATTATGCACATCTGTTCTTAACTTGCTGAGAGTTTTTGTCATAAAAAGATGTTGGATTTTGTTGAATGCTTGTTTTGCTTCAGTTGATACAGTCATGTAAAATTTCTTTAGCTTGTTGATATATTGCAAGACATTCATTTTGAATGTTGAACCAGCCTTGACTACATTGCATAAGTCTCACTTGGTCATGATATAGAACTCTATATATACATTGTTGAATTTGGTGTGCTAACATTTTGATAGAGTTTTGTATCCAAGTTTATGAAAAATATCAGTCTGTATTTATGTTTGTATTGAATGACAGCTTTTGTTTTCAATGTAATACAAACTTCATAAAATGAGTTTGTTAGTGTTCTTTTATTTTCTGAAAGAGATTTTGTAAAATTGGTGTTAACTATTTAAATATGCAGTAGAATACTTTAGTTAAACTCTGCCTGGGGGTCCCAGTTTAGGAAGATGTTATTGAAAAATAGAATTTCTTTATTGGATTTAAGGTTGTTGAGATTACCTTTTCTCTCTTAATCTAGTTTGATAATTTGTGTTTTCTTAGTAATTACCCCATTACTTCTAATTTGTTGATTTTTTTTATTATAAATGGGTTGGAAGTATTACCTTATTTTTCAATGGCTTCAGGATCTATAGTGACATCTCCCACTTTATTTGTAATATTTATGATTTGGGTTTTCATTTCTGCTTAGTTTTTACCAGTCTTGCTGAGGTTTATTGATTTTATTGATTGTTTCCAAGAACCAGTTTTATGTTCCATTGGTTTTATCTATTATTTTCTTATTTTAAATTTAATCGATTTCTGCTCTTATGTACTCCCTTTTTGCTTTGGGTTTATTTTGCTCTTCATTTTCAAATTTCTTCATATAGAAAGTCTGGTTATTATCTTGACATCCTTCCAGGATTGTAATGTAAACATTAAGTGCTATGAATTTCCTTCTCAGCATTCCTTTACTTGCATGCAACATATTTTCTTATTAAAAATTATTGGAGTGACATTGATTAACAGAATCAAATAAGTTTCAAGTAAAACACTCAACGATAAGTCATATATAAACTGCATTGTGTGTTCACAACCCAGAGTTAAGTTTCCTTCTGTCACCAAATATTGGACCACTTTTACCCCTATCTACCTCCTCGCACCCCAATTCCCTCTGGTAACCACTAGTCTATTGTCCACATCCATGAGTCTATTTGTCATATTTGTTTGTTGTTTCAGTTTTATATCACACATATGAGTGATATATTGTTTTCAACTTGTTTTGTCTGAATTATTTTGCTTAGCATAATTATCTCAAAATGCATCCATGTTGTCGCAAATGACAGTGTTTCATCTTTTCTTATGGATGAGTAATATTCCATTGTATACCTGTACCACAGCTTCTTTAGCCGATCGTCTATCGTAGGACACTTCAGTTACTTCCATGTCCTGGCCACCATGGGTAATGCTGCTATGAACATCGGTGTGCACATATCGTTTCCGATATGAGTTTTCAAGTGTTTGGGGTAAATACCCAGTAGAGGGATTGCTGGATCATATGGTAGATCAAGTCTTAGTTTTTTGGAGAACTTTCATACTGTATTTCGTAGTGGCTGTACCAATTTGCAATTCCACCAGCAGTGTATGGGGGCTCCTTTTTTCCCCACACCCTCTCCAACATTTATTATTACTTGTCTTGTTGATGATACCCATTCTAATAGGTGTGAGATGGTATCTCATTGTAGTTTTCATTTCATCTCCCTAATAACTGGTGAAGTTGAGCATCTTTTCATACATCTGTTGGCCATTTGTATGTCTTCTTGAGAGATGTGTCTGTTCAGGTCATCTGCCGATTTTTGAATTGGATTGTACGTTTGTTTGTTTGTTTTTACTGTTGGCTTGTATGAGTTCTTTGTGTATTTTGGATATTAGGCCTTATCAGAGGCGTTGATTGCAAATATATTCTCCCTTTCAGAGGGCTGCCTTTTTGCCTTGTTGACAGTTTCTTTTGCTGTGCAGAAACCTTTATATCCTTCTATGACCCCATTCATTTATTTTTGCTTTGACTTCCCTTGCCTTCAAGGTCAAATTCATAAAATCCTCTTTAAGTCCAAGGTCCATGAGTTTAGTTCCTATGTATTCTTCTATGCATTTTATTGTTTCAGGTCTTATAATTAGGTTCTCAATTTTGAGTTAATTTTGGTATGTGGTGATAGACAATAGTCTAATTTCATTCCTTTGCATGGGGCTTTCCAGTTTTCCCAGCACCATTTATTGAAGAGGCTTTCCTTTCCCCATGGTATGTTTTTGGCTCCTCTGACAAAATTATTTTCCCGTGTACATGGGGTTTACTTCTGGTCTCTCAATTAGGATCTACTGGTCTATGTGTCTGTTTTTCTGCCAATATCATGCTGTTTGATTATTGTCGCTTTATAGTATCATTTGAAGTCAGGCAGAAGGATATCTCTTGCCTTATTTTCTTCCCCGCACCCCTCAGGATTGCTTTGGCTATTTGGGGTCTTTTGTACTTCCATACAAATTTGATGATTTTTGTTCTATTGCTTTAAAAAATGTTTTTTTGGATTTTGATGGGATTGCATTAAATCGGTATAATATTTTAAGTAATGAAGTCATTATAACTAAGTTGATTTTTCCAATCCAAGAACACAAAATATCTTTTCATTTCTTGGTGTCTTCTTCAATTTATTTTAATAATGTCTTATAGTTTTTAGTGTATAGATTTTACACATGTTTCATCAGGATTATTCCTAGGTATTTTCTTCCTTTTATTGCAATTGTGAAAGAAATCTTTTTCATTTCTTTTTTTGAAAATTCATTTTAGGGTATAGAAATGCTATGAATTTTTGAACATTGATTTTTTTATCCTGAAATTTTACTGTAATTATTTATTATTTCTAATAGTGTTTAAGTGGAGTCTTTACAGTTTTCTATAGAGAGAATCATGTCATTGACAAAAAGTGACAATTTGACTTATTCTTTCCCAATTTGCATGCCTTTTATTTCTTTCTCTAGCCTGGTTGTTCTTCCTAGAACTTCCAATATTATATTGAATAACAGTGGTGAGAGTGGACAGCCTTGTTTCATTCCTGACCTTAGATGGAATTTTTTAGTTTTTCACCATTAAGTATGATGTTAGCTGAGGGTTTGACATATATTGCCTTTAGTATGTTGAGGTACTTTCCCTTTATAACCATTTTATTAAGTGTTTAAATCATAAATGAATGCTGTAACTTGTCAAAGTCTTTTTCTGTATCTATCAATATGATCATATGAATCTTATTCTTTATTTTCTTTAATCTATTTGCCTATGTTAAATCATCCTGTGCCCCTGGGATGAAGTTCACTTGATCATGGTGTATAATCTTTTTAATATTTTTTTTTATTATTTTCAATTAGCTAATATCTTATTTAAGATTTTTGCTTCTGTGTTTATGAGTGATGTTGGTCTGTAGTGTGTGTGTGTGTGTGTGTGTGTGTGTGTGTGTGTGTGTGTGTCTTTACCAGGTTTTGGTATCAAGGTAATAATAGCCTCATGAAATGAGTTAGAATGTATTGCCTCTTCTTCAATATTTTGAAAAAGTTTGAGAACGATAGATGTTAAATCCTCTTTGGATGTTTGGTAGAATTTACCAATGAAGCCATTTGGTCCTGGACTTTTACTTTTTGGAAGTTTTTTGATGATTGTTTCAACTTCCATACTGCTGATCAGTGTATTTAGACTTTCCTGTTCTTCTTGATTCAATCTAGAAAGGTTGTATCTTTCTAAAAAGTAGTCCATTTCTTCTAGGTTATTAAATTTGATAGCGTATATTTTTTCACAGTATTCTTGTAGTATCCTTTGTGTTTTGGTGGTATTGTTGTAACTTCTATTTCATTTTTTATTTTGTTTATTTGTGTTCTTTCTCTTTTATCTTTTAGTGAGTCTAGTCAATAGTTTGTCAATTTTATTAACCTTCTCAAAGAACCAGCTCTTTGTTGTACTAATTTTTTCTATTGCCTTTTTGTTCTCAATTTAATTTAATTCTGTTATGATTTTTATTATTTCCTTCCTTCTGCTGACTTTATACTTTGTTCTTTTTTTTTTTAAGTTTTTTAACATGTAATGTTAACATTGTTTATTAGGCCTCGTTCCTATTTTTTGAGATAGGCCTGTAATGACTTGAACTTTCCTCATATTACTGCTTCTTCTGCGTCACAAAAGTTTGGATATGTTGTACTTTTATTCTCATTTGTTTCTATGTACCTCTTGATCTCTCCTTTTATTTCTTCTCTGACCCAGTCGTTCTTCAGTAGCATGTTGTTTAATCTCCACATATTCGTGGTTCTTCCCGCTTTCTTTTTTCTTTTGATTTCCAGTTTAAAATCATTATTTTTATTACTTTTTAGTATATAGTATATTGGTTAGACATTTACATAGTTTATGAAAATCCCCCCCCCGATTATTCTATTTATCCTCTGCTCTACACACAGCCATTACCTTACTGCTGGCCGCATTCTCTATGCCACACACCCCATCCCCATGACCCTCTATCAACTACTAATATGTACTTATTTAAACTTTCATTGCTCTTTCACAGACGCCCCACCCTTCTCCCCTCTGGCCATCACCCTACTATCCTCAATATTTATGAGTCTGCTTTTGATTCATTTGTTCTTTTTGTTCCTTAGATTCCACATAAGAGTTAAATCACTATAAGATCCATCCATGTTGTTGCAAATAATAGGATTTTATTTTTTAATAGCTGAATAATATTTCATTCTATATACGAACCATAACTTCTTTATCCAATCATCTGTTGATGAATATTTAAATTGCTTCCATATCTTGGCTATTGTAAATTGTGCTGCCATGAATATAGGGGTGCATATATCTTTATGAATTATTGTTTTGGTTTTCCTTGGGTAAAAACTCAGAAGTACAATTGATGAGTAAAAAGGTAGATCCATTTTTGACTTTTTGAGGAACCTCCAGAGTGTTTTCCATAGTGACTGTACCAATTTGCAATCCCACCAATGGTGTATGAGGGTTCCCTTTTCTCAACATCTTTTCCAACACTTGCTGTTCCTTGATTTATTGATGATAGCCATTCTGACAGGTGTTAGGTGATATCCCATTGTGGTTAAAATTTTCATTTCACTGATGATTAATGACCGTGAACATTTTTTCATATGTCCATTGGCCATCTGTAGTCCTCTTTTAGAGAAATCTAAAAGGTCTTCTGCCCATTTTTAATTAGTCCTTTTTTTGTTTTTTGTTGTTAATTTTTATGAATATTTTATGAAATTTTGGATATTAATCCCTCATCAGATGTATCATAAGTGAATATCTTCTCCCATTCACTCAGCTTTCTTTTCTTTTTTTGATGGTCTCCTTTGCTGTGCAAAAACTTTTTAGTTTGAAGTAGTCCCATTTGTTTATTTTTTAATTTTTTTCCCTTGTCCGAGGAGATATATCCAAAAAAGAAAGAAATTACTAGTAGCAATGCCCAAGGAGATATATCCAAAAAAGAAATTACTAGTAGAAATTACTGCCTACATTTTCTTCTAGAAGTTTTATGGTTTCAGGTCTTACATTTAAGTCTTTAATCCATTTGAGTCTATTCTTGTATATGATGTAGGAAGGTGGTCTCTTTCTTTCTTTCTTTCTTTCTTTCTTTCTTTCTTTCTTTCTCTCTCTCTCTCTCTCTCTCTCTCTCTCTCTCTCTCTCTCTCTCTCTCATACATCTGTCCAATTTTCCCAATACCATTTATCGAAGACTGTCTTTGCCTCATTGTATGTTCTTTTCTACTTCGTCATATATTAAGTGAATGTATAGTTGCGGATATATTGCTGAGCTCTCTAATCTGTTCCATGATCAATGTATCTGTTTTTATGCAAGTACCATGCTGTTTTGATTACTGTAGCCTTGTAGTACAGTTTGATATCATGTAGTGTGATACCTCCAACTTTGTTCTTCTTTCTCAAGATTGCCATGGCTACTCAGGGTCTTTTATGGTTCCATACAAATTTTAGGATTATTTGTTCTAGCTCTCTGAAAAATGCCATTGGTATTTTGATAGAGATTGCATTGAACCTATAGATTGCTTTGAGTAGTATGGTCATTTTAATGATGTTGATTTTTCCTACCCATGAGCACAGAATATGCTTCCATCTATTTGTATCTTCTTCAATTTCTTTTTTTAATGACATAATTTTCTGAGAACAGGTCTTTTACTTCCTTAGTTAATTTGATTCCCAGGTATTTTGTAGTTTTCAATGCAATTGTAAATGGGATTGTTTTCTTAATTTCTCTTTCCGAAAGTTCATCATCGGTGTATAAAAATGCCATTGGCTTCTGAATATTTATTTTGTAACCTGCTACTTTTCTTAATTTATTGATCAGTTCTAACAGGTCTTTTGGTGGAATCTTTAGTTTTCTCTCTATATAGTATCATGTCATTGGCAAATAATGAGAGTTTTACTTTCTTTCCAATTCGGATACCTTTTATTTTCTCTTTTTTGTCTTATTTCTGTGGTTAAGACTTCCAATACAATGTTTAACAAGAGTGGTGAAAGTGGGAACCCTTGTCTTGTTCCTGATCTTAAAGAAAACAGTTTTAGCCTTTCCCTATTGAGCATGATGTTATCTGTAGGTTTATCATATATGGCCTTTATTATGTTGAGGTATGTTCCCTCTATTTCCACTTTGCTGAGATTTTATCATAAATAGATGCTAGATTTTGTAAAATGCTTTTTCTGCATCTATTGATATGATCATATGATTTTTATCTCTCAATGTGTTAATGTAGTGTATCACATTAATTGATTTGTGGATATTGTACCAACCTTGCATCCCAGGAATAAATCCAACTTGATCATAGTGTATGGTATTTTTAATGTATTGCTGAATTTGGTTTGCTAATATTTTGTTGAGGATTTTTGCATCGATGTTCATAAAAGATATCGACCTGTCATTTTATTTTTGTGTAATGTCTTTGTCTGGTTTTGGAATCAAAGTAATAGTGGTTTCGTAAAAGGACTTAGGGAGCCTTACTGTTTCTTGAAATTTTTTGGAATAGTTTGAGAAGCATAGGTGTTAATTTTTCTTTGAATGTTTCATAAAATTCACCTATGAGGCCATCTGGTCCAAGAGTTTTGTTTTTTGGGAGGTTTTTGATTATTGATTCCATTTTGTTGGTTGTAATCAGTCAGCTCAGATTTTCTGTTTCTTTTGATCTAGTCTTGGGAGATTGTATGTTTCTAGGAATGTAACCATTTTTCCAGATGGTCCAATTTGTTGGCGTATAATTGCTTGTAGTATTTTCTTATGATCCTTTGTATTTCTGTGAGCCCATAGTTATTTCTCCTCCTTCATTTCTGATTTTATTTATTTGAGTTCTCTCACTTTTTTTCCTTGATGAGTCTGGCTAAGGGTCTGTCAATGTTGTTTATTCTTTCAAAGAACCAGATCTTGGTTTCATTAATCTTTTGTATTGTTTTTCTAGACTCTATTTTGTTTATTTCTGCTCTGATCTTTATTATTTCCTTCCTTCTGCTCACATTGGGCTTTGTTTGCTGTTCTCTTTCTAGTTCTTTAAAGTGTAAGTTTAGATTGTTTATTTGAGCTTTTTCTTGTTTCTTGAGGTAGGCCTGTATTGCTATGAATTTCCCTCTTAAGACGGCTTTCACTGTGTCCCATTGATTTTAGTCATTGTGTTTTCATTTTCATTGATTTCTAGGTATGATTTCTTCCTTAATCTCATTGTTAACCCACTCTTTGTTTGGCAGCATGTTATTTAGCCTCTATGTGTTTGTGTATTTTCCAGTTTTTTTCTTGTAGTTGATTTCTAGTTTTATACCATTGTGAACAGAGAAGATGCAATATTGCAATTCCTACAGTCAGCAGGGGCCTGTCTGCAACTGATTTCTTGGAAATGTGCACACTGTGCTAGCCAAGGTCTGTTTATTGTGTAAAATGTGCATCCCCAGATTGGAGCAGAGTGGAGGTGACTGCCTGTGTGGAAGTGGTTACCAATCAAAGGGCTGCCCACCTGCAATTTGTGGGTTGAGTAGAACGGGGTTTCAGAGAGAACATGCCAGTTAGGTCAATACAGCCTCAGTCTTTCTACAGCTTCTCTGTCCACCCACACATTCCCGTAAGTTACAGATCACAGCAAAACCAGCTGCTATCTGGGACTGGCCCATAGATCACCATGATCTGCCCAGACTCATGTTGGCAGCAGTGATCTGCTTGAAACTGTCCTGAAATGCACTCACAGTGCTGGCTGAGGTCTGCTGCCTATGAGTAATGTTTGGCCCTGGGGAGGGTCAAGGTGGGGCAGCCACCCAGCAACAAGCCACCCTTGGCAAAATGCGGGTCATGTAGAGTGGGAAGATCTCCTTAGGCCACTGCAACTTCAGTATTGGCTGTGTCTGGGGAGGGATCTGTACAGGCAAGTTTGGCATTGCAGGTCTGTAGATTGCCCTGATGGAGGGCCCCAACTACGTCACAATGGCAGCTGTCTGTCCAGTCTTTGTTCTGGCTCCAAGTAATGAAATTTTTCCCCATATGAACCTTGCCTTAGCCTCCATCCCAAACTGGTACCCTGGGTGAATGTCTGTGGATGAGAGAGCCTGTACATGGGCCCTTTAATGAGGTGTCTGAGATTTCAGTCACCTTCCATCTCACACCAATGGCCAGAATCCTCTTTGATTTTTACAGTCAGATTTTTGGGAGACTCATCATCCCTGGGCTGAGGAGCCCCCTTAAGGGGTTTGAATCCCTCTCTCTTTCATGGGAGCATCTGAATCCTCGCTGTCCCTCTTGATGTTCCTCCACACCCACTGTTGCGGGTCCAGCCCGATTTGTGACTTTTCCCCTCCTATCGGCTTTGATGTGGCTCCTTCTTTATATTATAAGACAAACATGTAATAATCTGCTAGACTTCAGATAATTCTCCACATTGATTTTTTTTGGAGATAATGGATGTATTTAATAATATCTTGATTCTTGTTATGGTATGTATATGTCCAAACACATCCAATTGTATACATTAAATATGTGCTCTTTTTATATACCAACTACATCTCAGTAAAATCATAAAAAATAAATTCCACACACCTAAGTCAAATTCTCCCCAACAAAAATGTAATTCACAGGGATGTAATTAACTCTGTTTGTGGTTGGAGTGTTCAAGGTTATTCTGCTTAATATAAATCTTAAAATCTGAACATGAATAAGTAGTAAAAGGAGTAGTATGAAAAACTATGTAGATGCCAGAACAAGTGATGTAATGTCAGAAATGACCCGTAATAATACTAACAAGATAGGCTAGGTAGCATTTGAGTTATCTCAAATGCCAAAAATAACTGATTATTGCCCACCCAACAGCAATATCCCATAATTCTTTTTCATGCTTACAAGCTTACCTTCAACTATTAAAGATGAAAGTATTAGAATTTCCATTTTCCAAATTTCCTTGAAGCTACAACAGGGAATGTGATTCAATACTGGGCAATAGTTTCTGACAAGAAATTTTCTATAGGGCTTATGGGAAAGTTTTGTTTTTTAACACACACAAAATATATTTCTAGGCATGTATCAGAAAAAAACTTTTTTGATAATGAATCAGTAATTTCTTTTTTTTTTTTTTACATTGTTTTTTACATTGTTTCAGAGAATGTTCTGGGCGGAGCAACCTCTGTGATCCAGTTTGATGTCATCTCAGCTTTGGTGATGCTGAGACCACACACTGGGTAGGGGAAGAGCTCAAGAGATGATTAATGAATACTGCCAGCACTTCTGCCTGAGAGCCTTGCCTCCAGCCCTCACTCCGACATCTCAGTGTTCCATTTTAAATCCTTGGTGCCTCCTCCAAGCAGCTGACCTGATGCTGTTGCTCAGGAGCGAGCAAGTCCATCACTGGGAAAGTCAGTTTGTGGGCATGATCCTTTTAAGAAGCATCTGTAGCTCCCGACTGCTGCTATAGCAGCCTCTGTCCCACTCAGCCACTCGGGACCAGGCAGCCATGTGTCTTGCCCTCTCTTACTTTCTACCATGGCAGAGTGATTTCATATTTCTCTCCTTAGTCGTAGTGCTTCTGTTCATTTAGATCCCAGGCGACTTCGCTTGCTGTTTGCTCCGTGTTTCTGTCACAACTTGAATTTAGTCACAAGAGGTATGAGCAAAGCCTCTATCATCTACTCCATTTTCTCCCATTTCCACACCGATTATTTTTTATAATTTGATTGTAATTTTAATGTGGACTTCAGAGGAGGTGAACACTGCTTTTACCATACCACCATCTTGACCCTCAACCCAAAGCGTTATTCTTATATTGCTCTTCTTGATGCTGTCAGATAGTTCTTACAGAGTTCTTTCATATTTTTTTCGCTCTCATATCTCTCTTCTTCCTTCTGTGTCATTTCTAAATTTGTTTTCAATATCATTAATTGTTTCCTCCATCTGTTCAGCTATATTTCCTAAGCTTGCCGTTTCATTCTTCGTCTCTTTTAATGTGTTCATCTCCAGAAGTTCCATTTGTTTTTGTTTTTTTGTTTATTTGTTTGTTTGTTTAGGGCTTCAATATGCTTGCTAAAGTACTCATTTTGTTTTTATTTATTTTGTTTCTAATTTCTTGGAATTGGTGGTCAGAATTTTCTTGTATACCATTGAATTTTTTTCAAAAGTGCAGTCCTGAATTCTCTGTCCTTTAAATCACATATTTTTATATCTTTAAACTTATTTTCTGGAGATTTTTCACTTTCTTTCTGACCTGCCTCGTCATCTTGGTTGTTCATGGCATTTCATGGACACTGTTTCTCCACCTTGGCACTCATGGGCATGTACTCTGCTTTTCCTTTTCTTTCTTTTTTTGTTTTTTCATAAAGAAAATGCATTCTCTCTAGCAGGTTCATAAGTAGCGGTTTTTCTTTTGATTTCCAGTAGGTGGCGTCCAAGCCTCTCCGGTTTCTGCTTTGAGGCTAAAAATGCTCCTTTCTCTCTGGTAGGCTGTATACTTTCTCCGTGATCAAGTCGGCTTGGTCCCAGGACTTTGCCCCTGTGAAAAGATGTGAAGGGCAATAGGGGTCTGGGATTCTGAAGAGGTCCCGATGTACTGTTACCGCCCCGACAGTCAAATGCAATGTTCCACTGCTTCCTTTCCACGCAGCCTGACTAGGTGGGGGTGGGGTTAATTAGGAGAGGCCTGAGTGTATGTGCCTGCTTCCCTTCCCACAGTGCTGTCTCCTACGTTTCAGCTGTCTTACTTCAATATCACCACACCTGTCTCTGATACTAGCTGGAGTATATTTTTCAGTACTGGTAGCGTAGATTCTCCTGGGGCTGGGTGGTGTTTCCTCTGCAAGGATATGGGGTGGGAGGATGGTACACTCTGGGTTGGTGTGGAGGGGCAGAGCCAGGCTCTGTGACTTGGCCACCCACTAATCAATGGCAGCTGCTAACAAACAGCTGTTGCCCCTCTACACTAAGCCCCAGCTCTGCTCTGTGGAACAGGTTGACCATTCAGGCAGCACTGTTCAGGGAACTGGCCATGATCTCCCCTCTCACTCCTCCCGTTGGGAGCTCTGGCTGCATATGACAGTTCCTTTGTTTCTCCCAGTTTACCCCGCCAGACTCATGCAATTCCAACCTTCCAATGCTCTGATGTGAAGATCTCTCAGACATCTTTGTGTGCAGGTTAAGTATTATTTCTTGAGTTGTCGATGTTCAACTTTTCATTATTCCAAGGGAAGAGGTTCAGGGATATCCTTCACACCACCATAATTTTGAAATCTGATCACATATTTTGATATATTGTTTTTATTTTAATTAAGTTATTTTTAAATTTTATTTGAGATTTCCACTTTTCCCGTAGTTTATTTTAAAATGTGTTGTTTAGGGACTGCAGAAGCATGGCGGACTGAGAGACTTCCCCAGATCTTTCCCATTGAAATAACAATAAGCTGAACATCTAAAACTCAACAACAACAACAACAACAACAACAACAACAACCCAAACTGCACACCAGCAGGTCTGAGTGTGGAATCTGTGGAAAAGAGCTACCACAGGTCAGAACCCCAAGTGTCGGGTGGTGGGCTGGGAAAAATAAAGAAGCTGCCTCTGCAGCTGCCAGAACTCCCTACAGGAAGAGGGGGAGGGAGGAGGGTGCGGCACCTCCCTGAACATCCCTGCCTGGGAGAGTTGTGAGTTCCATGCAGCCTGCAACAAGGACTAGTCATGAGGGCAGAAAGCAGAGAAGCGGAACAGGTCCACAGAGAAACAACAGTTGATTTTTGCCAGCTATGGTTGCGAAACCGAGGCTGAACCTCAGCCACTCCCAACAGAAAGGGACACTCCCCGCATACTCTCCAAGACCTATCACTGTGGAGTTCCCAAGGGAATCTGAGCAAATGCTACCAAGACTGTCACTGACACTGACAGGGACTGAGACTGAGAGTAGTGAGCATGATTAAATATCTACAAGAATTTTTTAAAAAGGCATTATTAAGGCTTTATATAAAGCAGGGATCGAAGAGGCTTAGATGCCACCTACTGGAAACTGAAAGAAAAGCACCTTCTTTACAACAGGCTAAAGAGAGACATTTATGTAATAAACTTTCCTTCTGGAAAAAAAAGTAGAATACATTTCTATTAATGTCCAGGTGGAAAAATAGTCCATTAAACACCATGAACAACCTAGGTGACAAAGCATATCAGAAAGAAACAGAAAAATCTCCAGAACACAACCTAAAAGACATAGAAATATGTGACTAAAATGACAGAGAATTCAGGAGGTATTTCTGAAAAAAACTCAATGAGATACACAACAATTCATATCAACAATATCAGAAAATTTAAAAAAAGAAAACTGGAAGAGCAAAATGAGTTCTTTAGCAAGGAGAATGAAACCCTCAAAAAAGAACCAAATAGAATTTCTGAAGCGAGAGAACACACTGAAAGAGATGAAAAATGAAATACCAAGTTTGGGAAATAGAGTCAACCAAATGGAGGAAAGGATCAGTTATATCGAAGACAGAAATCTAGAAATAAATCAGGAAAAAAGAAGAGAGACACAAAGAATGAAAAATAATGAAAGAGAAATATGACATAGCTGATACAATCAGGAGAGGAAACATAAGAATAATGGGCATTCTTGAAGGCGAGAAAAAAAGGAGCAGGGACTAGAAAGCATTTCAGACAAATAGTTGATGAAAATTTCCCAAATCTAAGGAATGAGCTGAAGCTTGGAATTCAAGAAGGCAACAGAACACCCAATTATCTCAACCCAAAAAGCCCTTCATCAAGACACATTGTATTAAAATTATCAAAAATCAATGACAAATGCAGAATTCTCAGGGTAGCCAGGGAGAAGAAAACAGTAACTTATAAAAGAAAACCCATTAGATTATTCTCAGACTTCTCAGCACAGACCTTACGAGCCAGAAAGGAAAGGAATCAAATATTTAAACTATGAAGTGAAAGGAACTACCAGCCTAGAATAATGTATCCAGCTAAGCTCTCCTTTAGATATGAAGGAGAAATTCAGACCTTTCCAGATATACAAAAATTGACGGAATTTAACACCACGAGACCTGCACTAGAGAAAATACGGAAAGAGGTCAGCTCACCTAAAACAAAATGACAAAATTAAAAAAAAAAAACATATTAAGGAGCAAAGTGAATATCAGGCAAACAGAAGCAGAGGAGTGCAACACTTATAATGCATTTAAGACTTGTAAGCTTAAACAATAAGAAGAGATTTGCTATAGCAAGATAGTAATGAACGTTCAGCATAGACAGGGACACATTCAGAAAAAAATGACAAAAAGGAAAAAATTCAAAGATCCAAATTCACAAAGGAGAATGGAGATAAGGCATGTGCAGAAGAAAATGGACGACTGTATATATATATACATT
>NW_011889432.1:884504-918503 GCF_000151845.1 Pteropus vampyrus | reverse complement strand
TATATATCCTTTACATATTCATAATGGTAACTATAAACCAAAGCTTCAGAACTGATGTATATAACATAAAACAAGAAGAATTAGAGGCAAATCTGACAAAAGCCAACCAAAATAAAGAAAACATAAACACAAGCACAAGGAAGCAATGGAAACACTGAGCTACTAGAAAGCAAAAAATAAAATGGCTATAAGAAACCCTCATACTTCAATAATCACCCTAAATGTAAATAGACTGAACTCACCAATAAAAAGGCACAGAGTTGCAGAATGGATCAAAAAACAAAACTCAACTTTATGCTGACTCCAGGAGACACATCTCAGATGCAAAGACAAATATAGACTTAAAATGAAATGGTGGAAAATGATATTTCACGAAAATGGCATTCAGACGAAAACGAAAGTAGTGGTACTAATATCATACAAAATAGACTTAAAATAAAAAAAAAGTAAGGAAAGATACTGGAGGAAAATTCATAATGATAAAGGGAATCATGCACCAAGAAGACATATCACTTATTATTATTTATGCTCCCGATCAGGGAGCCCAGAAATATGTAAAGCAATTAATAACAGAACTAAGAGAGAAACAGACCAAAACACTATCATATTAGGGGACCTAAATACCCCACTACTGGATATAGACAGATCATCTAAACAAAAAATCAATAAGGAAATAACAACCTTAAATGACATATGAGACAAACTGAACATAATAGACATTTACAGAGCCTTCCATCCCAAAACATTTGCTTATACATTCATCTCTAGTGCACATGGAATGTTCTCAAGAACGGACCACATACTGGGACACAGAGATAGCCTCAAGAAATATAAGAGGATTGAAATCATAACAACCATATTCTCTGATCATAATGCTCTAAAACTAGAGATCAAATGCAAAAAGGAAACAGAAAGAACCACAGATACATGGAGATCAAACAATATGCTACTGAAGAATAACTGGGTAGGGAAGAAATAAAAAGAGAGATCAAGAGATACATAGAAATGAATGATAATAATAATGCAACATATCAAAATTTGGGGGACATGACAAAAACGATCATAAGAAGAAAGTTCATATCATTACAGGCTTATCTCCAAAAGCAAGAATGAGCCCAAATAAACAACCTAACACTTCATCTTAAAAAACTGGAAATAAAAGAACAAATGAAGCCTAAAGTCAGCAGAAAGAAAGAAATAATCAAAATTAGAGCATAAATAAATGAAATTGAAAACAAAAAATGAAAAATAAATAAATGTTGCAAAGAGCTGGTTCTTTGAAAAGGCTAATAAAATTGACAAACCCCTGGCTAGACTAACTAAGGGAAAAAGAGAAAAGACACAAATAAACCAAATGAGGGATGAAAGAGGGGATATTATGACTGACATTGCAGAAATACAAAGGATAATACAAGAATACTATGTAAAATTATATAACAGCAAATTTCATAACCTAAAAGAAATGGATCAGTACTTAGAAAAATATGACCTTCCTAGACTGAATCAAGAACAACTGGAAAATCTAAATAGACAGATGAGCAGTATGGAAATTGAAAAAATCATCAAAAACCTACCAAAAAGTAAAAGTCCAGGAACAGATGGCTTTACCAGTGAATTCTACCAAAATTTCAAAGAATATTTAATATCTATTCTCCTCAAACTCTTTCAAAAAATTGAATAGGAGGCAACACTTCCAAACTAATTTTATGAGACCAATATTACACTAATACCAAAACGTGGTAAAGGTAACACAAAAAAGGAAAACTACAGTCCAATATCTCTCATGAACACAGATGCAGAAATCCTAAATAAGATACGAGCAACCCGAATACAGCAACATATTAAAAGGATTATATACCATGATCAATTGGGCTTCATCCTGGGGGTACAAGGATGGTTGAACATATGCAAATAGATTAATGTGATACACCACATAAACAAATTAAAAAATAAAAATCATATGATCATATCAATAGATGCAGAGAAAGCCTTCGACATGATACAGCATCCATTTTTGATCAAAACACTTAACAAGATCAGTGTGGAAGGAAATTACCTTTACATAATAAAGGCCATCTATGACAAACCCTCAGCCACCATTATACCTAATAATGAAAAACTAAAAACCTTCTTTCTAAGATCAGGAACAAGGCAAGGCTGTCCACTATTGCCACTGTTATTCAATATA
This sequence comes from Pteropus vampyrus, assembly GCF_000151845.1. Classification (NCBI taxonomy): domain Eukaryota; kingdom Metazoa; phylum Chordata; class Mammalia; order Chiroptera; family Pteropodidae; genus Pteropus; species Pteropus vampyrus. The sequence continues at coordinate 916,315 of NW_011889432.1, read as the reverse complement.
ACATTGGAGTTTCTAGGAAGTGCAATCAGACAAGAGAAAGATAGTAAAGGCATCCAAATAGAAGACGAAGAAGTCAAACTGTCACTATATATGGATGACATGACTCTCTATATAGAAAACCCTAAAGACTCCACAAGAACACTACTAGAAACAATAAGCAAACAGAGTAAAGTTTTTGAATACAAAATCAATGTTCAAAAAGCCATAGCCTTTCTATACTCTAATAATGAAGTATCAGAAAAGGAAGTTAAAAAAGAATTCCTTTCGCAATTGTAAGAGAAAAAAAAATACCTAGGAATAAATTTAATGAAAAACATGAAAGACCTATATAATGAAAATTAAAAGATTCTATTAAAAGGAATTGAAGAAGATACAAAGAAATGGAAAGATATTCCTTGTTCTTGGATTGGAAGAATCAACATATTTAAAACGACCATATTAACTAAAGCATTACACAGTTTTAATGCAATCTCTGTCAAAATTCCATCAGCATATTGTAAAGAAATGGAACCAAAAAGCATCAGATTTGTATGCAAACATAAAAGACCCCAAATTGCCAAAGCCATCCTGAGAAAAAAGAATGAGGCTGGAGGTAGCACTCTGCCCAACTTCAATTTATACGACAAAGTATAAATTCCTGAGAAAAAAGAATGAGGCTGGAGGTAGCACTCTGCCCAACTTCAATTTATACGACAAAGTATAAATTCCTGAGAAAAAAGAATGAGGCTGGAGGTAGCACTCTGCCCAACTACAATTTATACGACAAAGTGACAATAATCAAAATGGCCTGGTATTGGCAGCAGAACAGACACACGGACCAGTGGAACAAAATTGAGAATCCAGAAGTAAACCCATATTTATATGGGCAAGTTATTTTCTACACAGAAGCCAAAAACATACAGTGGAGAAAGGAAAGCCTCTTCAATAAATGGTCCTGGGAAAACTGGAAAGTCACCTGCAAAAGAATGAAACTAAACTCTTGTCTATCACCACACACCAAAATAAACTTAAAATAGATTAAGTATCTGAAAATAGGACCTGAAACAATAAAATGCATAGAAGAAAACAGAGGAACTAAACTCAAGGGCCTTGGCTTTAAAGAGGATTTTATGAATTTGATCTAAAAGCAAGGGAAGTAAAAGCAAAAATAAATGAATGGGACTACATCAAACTAAAATGCTTCTGCTCAGCAAAAGAAACTGTCAGTAAGGTAAAGAGACAACCATCCAAATGAGAAAATATATTTGCAAGCATCATCTCCAATAAGGTCCTAATATCCAAAATATACAAAGAACTCATACGACTCAATAACAACAACAACAACAACAACAACAACAACAACAACAACAACAACAAAGATCCAATCAAATAATGGGCAGAGGACCTTAACAGACACTTCTTCCTAGAGGATATACAAATGGCCAACAAATATTTGAAAACATGCTCAACGTCGCTATCTATTAGGGAAATTAAAATCAAAACCACAATGAGATACCATCTCACACCTGTTAGAATAGCTGTTATGAACAGAACAAGTAATAACAAATGCTGAGTAGGATGCAGAGAAATAGGAACCTCATACACTGCTATAGGAACCCTCATACACTGCTATTGGTACAGCCACTATGGAAAACAGTATAGAGGTTCCTCAAAAAACTAAGAATTGATCTATCATATGATCCTGCAATCCCTCTACTGGGTATTTTCCCCAATGATTTGAAAACTCATATCTGTAAAGATATTTGCACACTGATGTTCATAGCAGCATTATTTATAGTGGCCAGGACATGGAAGCAACCAAAGTATCCTACTATTGATGATTGGCTAAAGAAGCTGTGGTACATATATACAATGGAATATTACTCAGCCATAAGAAGAGATGAAATACTGCCACTTGCAACAACATGGATGGACATGTTAAGCACAATAAGCCAGACAGAAAAAGTTGAAAATTATATGATATCACTTATATGTAGGTTATAAACCTAAAAGCAACAAATGAACAAGACAAACAAACAGAGACTCATGGACATGGACTATAGACTAGTGGTTACCAGAAGGTAGAGTGTGGGGGAGGAGAGGATATGTATTGGGGGTAAAAGGGGTCAAATATAGCGGAGTAGGGGGAGGGTAAAGTGGGTAAAGGGGATCAAATATATGGTAGCTGAAGGAAACTGGACTTTGGGTGGTAAACACACAATAGAATATACAAATGTCAATGATAATGTACACCTGAAAATTATATAATTGTATTAACCAGTTACCTCAATAGATTTAATTTAAAAAAATTAATAAAATAAAATGTGTTGTTTATTTTCCACATGTTTAGAGATTTTCTTTGTCTTTCTGTTGATCTCTCTTTGGGTTCCGTTATGATCAGAGAACACACTATGTGATTTAAGTTATTTTAAATTTTTAGAGATTTTTAATGTCACCAGGTATAGTCTATCTTGGTAAATGTTGCATTGGTCCTTGAATAAAATGTGTATTTTTCTGTTGTTAGGTGTAGTGTTCTATTATATCAATTAGAATATTGGAATATATTATGTTGTTCAAATCTATTATATATTTGCTGATTTTCTGTCTACTAGTTACTTCAGTTACTAAGGCAGAGTTGCATTTTTCAACTTTAATTTTGAATTTGTCTATTTCTCCTTTCATGTCTATCATTTTTTGGTTCATGCATTTGAAAGCTATGTTGTTTGGTGCATACACAGTTAAGATAATTATGTCTTCCTGTTGGATTAACACTTTTATTATTGTAAATGCTCAATCTCTTCTATCTCTCTCATAATTTTCTATGCTCTGACATCTACCTTATCATATATTACTATAGGCACTTTTTTCTAATTAATGTGGTCATGGTATAACTTTTTCTGTCTTTTCATTTTCAACAGACCTATGATATTACGTTTGAATTTAGTTTCTTGTAAAAACAATATAATTGGAGTATGTGTGTGTGTGTGTGTGTGTGTGTGTGTGTTTAATTAAGTCTGATAATCCTTGCCTATTGACAGGCATGTTTAAATCATTACCTTTAAGGTTATTATTAGCGTGTTATCATTTAAATCTGCTTTTTATTATTTGTTTTCTATTTGTTTTCTTTGGTTCTCATATTTGTTTCTCTTTTCTTGTGTACATTAAAGTTAATTAAGCATTTTTAAATGACTCCATCTTAATTTATGTATAGTATTTTTGAGTATATCCCTTGCATAATTTTCTTAGTGGTTGCTCAGAGTATTAATACATATGTATGTTTTATAGCAGTCTTCAATTTTTAACATTCCATTAGTTCATGTGAAATGTAGATAGTTTACAAAAGTTAAGCTAAAGATGAACAAAAAATGAAGAATTCTTCTAGTTATCCTGTTTAGCATTTGTTCAACTTCTTGGATATCTTCTTTTCTTTCTTTCATTAAATATGGTAGGTTTTTAATTATTTATTGCAATGTATTTTCAGACCCACATATTTCTTGTCTTTTCTCGTCAAACTCTGATGATAAAAATGTTTGATCTTTTGTATTGTCTCATAGTTACCAGGAGCTCTGTTCATTTTATTTTCAAATTATTTTCTGGTTGTTGTACAGATTGAATAAATTATCTCATTCAAGTCTCCAGTTCATGGATTTCATCCTCTTCCATTTCTTCTCTACTATTGAACCTGGTGAGCAACTTTTTAAGTTCTGTTATTGTATTTTTTTAGTTTAAGAATTCCACTAATTTTTTGTATGTAACATTTATTTCTTTGCTGAGATTTTCTATTTTTCATTTATATTGAAAACATTTTAATGGACTATTAAAGCATTTTTATATTTTTTAAATATTCAGATAATCTCAACATATGATTTATCTCAATTTTGGCATTAGTCGATTTCTTGTTCTCAGCCAAATTATGATATTCTTGTTTCTTGGTATAATGGTGATTTTCGATTTCATTCTGGGCATTGTCATTATTATGTTAGGAGACTGAGTTTTCGCAGGTCTTTCCTTCTCTGTGGGCCATGGTTCCAAACAGTTTTTTTTTTTTCAGAGTCTTTGAGTTGTTATTTTTCTGTATAGTTTTTCTGGGGCTGTTTGGGCTCCCTTGTTGTGTTGCTATTGCTATTCAAGTGGGGAGCATGGTTTCCCAAGGCCGGATCCACAATGCTTCTCTAAGTAGGCAATGAATATAGTAAGATGTCCCTAAAGTTGCCCCTGTATGTTTTGAAGTCTCTTCATGTGAGAGGAACATCTTGGTTACATAAGAAATAGGAGGATTTTCAGACCATACCACTTGAGGTACCTACATTTTCTCTGAAATTTCTGCCTGTTATCCTTAATGTCTTTGAGCAAGAGAGAAGTGTCCTGACCTGTGAGGACAAAGGGAGTTTTAGTACTGGAAGCTAGTTATGGCTACATCTCTTTAACATTTCCACCTAACCACCTGGTATCTCTGGGTAATAAATCAGTGTGACAGCCCTGTGAGGACAGAGAGTTCCCCAACTGGGTCACTTGTTCTACCTTAACTATCTTGCTAATTCATCCCACCTGCCTCATTATCCCTCGGTGGATATTCAGCCTCCTGTGGAAAAACTTCAGTGTCTCCTGTTCACATATTTTTCGGACATTCAATTTACCTGTAAAAAGCAATTTTTTTCTTCATTCAGACTTGGTAAGTTTTATGTTATTAGACACATAAAACTTACCAAGTCTGAATGAAGAAAAAAATAGAAAATCTGAAATAACCAATAATAAGTAAGGAGATTGAAACAGTAATTTTAAAAAAATTCCAATACCCAAAAAAACTCAGGACTAAATGGTTTCACTGGTGAATTATACCAAATATTTAATGAAGATTAACATCAATCCTTAAACTCTATCAAAAAATTGAAGTGGAAGGAACACTCCCAAAATCATTTTATAAAGCCAGCATTACGCTGACATTAAAGTCAGATAAGAACACTTCAAGAACAGAAAACTGTAGATCAATATCTCTGAAAACTATAGATACAATGAATGTCAACAAAATCTTAGCAAACAGAAATCAACAACACATAAAAAAAGATTATGTCATAATCAAGTGAGGTTTATTCCTGAAATTCAAAGAAGATTCAACTTACACGAACTAATAAATTTGATACAACATATTAACAAAATAAATGATAAAAAATCATATTATCATCTCAATAGATTCAGAAAAAGCATTTGACAAAATTCAATATCCATTTATAGTGAAAATTTTCAACAAAGTGGATAAAGAAGGAACATACCTCAACACGATAAAGGTAATAATATGGCAAACCCACAGCTAACATTATAATAAATGGTAAAAAGCTGAAAGCTTTTCTCTAATATTGGGAACAAGACAAGAATGCTCACTCTCACCATTTTTATTCAACACGGTATTAGAAGCCCTAATCAGAACAATTAAGAAAGGGAAAAAATAAAGTTATCTAAGTTGGAAATCAAGAAGTAAAATGGCTTCTATTTAGAGATGATGTTATCTTAAATATAGGAAATCTTAAAGATTCCACAAAATACTGTTAGAAATAATAAATTTATTAAAGTTGCATGATACTAAATTAACATACAGAAATTAGTTGCATCTCTATACAGTAGCCACGAAATATCTGAAAAAAATCTATTCCATTCACAATAGCATCAATAAATAAAATACTTGGAATAAATTTAACAAAGGAAGAAAAAGATCTGTACAATGAATACATATAAGACTTTGATAAAATAGGTTGAAGAAGACAAAAATAAATGGAAATGTATCCTATGTCATGAATAGGAATAATTAATATTGTTTAAATGTCCAAAGCCTTTTATACATTTGATACAATCCATATCAAAATTCCAATGACATTTTCCACAGAAATAAAAAAAAAATTCTCAAAAATTAGTATGTAACCACAAAAAACCCTGAAAGCTAATATAATCTTCAAAAAGAGAAACGAAGCACTTCCTGATTTCAACCTATAGTACAAAGCTGTAGTAACCAAGTAGGTATGGTCCTGGCATAAAATAAAAGGTATATACCAATAAATCAGAAAAGAGAGGTGAGAAAGATACCCTTGCATATATGTTCAACTAATATTTGACAAGAGAGCCATGAATGTTCAATAGGGAATAGATAGTCTATACAATAAATGGTTTTAGAAAATTGTATACCCACATGCAGAAAAATTAAATTCAACCCATATCTTATAGCACTTGCAAAAGTTAATGGAAGTGGATTAAATACTTAAACATAAGACCTTGAAGTGCATATCTCCTAGAAGAAAATATGGGGAAAATGCAACTTGACTTTGGTCTGGGTGATGATTTTTTTTTTTAGATGTGACACCATTAGCACATGCAATGAAATAAAAAATCAACAAGTAGGACTATATCAAACTAAAAAAATCTTCTGCACAACAAGAGAAACAATCGACAAAATAAAAATGTAACCTACAGAATGGCAGATATATTTTCAAGAAATATATTCAATAATGGTTTACTTTCCAAAATATATACAAGCTTTGCCTGTGCTGCAGGTGTTCAAGCATCAGAGGTATGTTTACACAAAATGGTTTTTAAGGCCCTCTTACCTCTATGATCACATGATTCCAGGACCTCACGATTTATCCCTCCTCTCTTAAACTTCATTTATTCAACCATTGTTTCATTAGGGCCTACTATGTACCAGAGACTGTTTTAGGCACTAAAGATGCAGCAGTGAATAAGTGCTCATGGGACTTATATTTAAGTGAAGAGAGAGAGACAATAAAGAAAACAACAAGTAAATGCGATATTTCAAATGGTGATAAATGTTAACAGATAAAAATGAAGCAAAAAAAGGATCTGAGAGTGTGGGGTCAAGAAAGTTGCAATTTTGTATGGAATGGTCAGAAAAGTTCAAATGTGAGATATCACATTTGAACAGAACCCTAAGGGAGTCAGCCATGTGGACATCAGAGAACAGCACTGTAGTCAAAAGAAAGAGCAAACCAAAGTGTTAAGGCAAGAGTGTGGTTGGAATATATTAGGAACAGAAAGTAAGCTGACAAGCCTGAAGCAGAGTGATATGAAATCAGGAAGCAGCCAGATCATTCAGGGCCTTGTAGGTCACTATGAGAACTTTAAACAGATGAGTAACAAGATCTGACTCTTTTTTTCTAAAATATTACTCTGGCTACTGTATTGATAATATACAGCAGGAGGAAAAAGATCAATAATTAGGAGACTATTGCAAAAATCTGGCTAAACATGCTAGTGTCTTTAACCAGGAAAGTAGTTTAAGTGTGAAAAATTGAGAGGATCTGGATATATTCTGAAGACAGTGTACATATATCATACAACTCAATAAAAAATAACAATTAAAAATAGGCAGAGAAACTGAATAGACATTTTTACAAAAAAAACAGATACAGATGGCCAACAGGTACATGAAAAGATGCTCAACATCACTAATTATAAGGAAAATACAAATCAAAACCACTGTGAAATATCACATTACACTTATTAGAATGGCTATTATCAAAAAGACAAGAGAAAAAGACAACAGTGTTGGCAGCTTGTGGAGAAAATAAAACAATTGTGAATTGTTGGTGGGAATGTAAATTGTAAATTGGTTCAGGCACTATGGAAAACAGTATAGACGTTCCTTGAAACATTAAAAGTAGAACTACCATATGATCCAGAATCCACTTCCAAGTATATATCAAATATAAATGAAAAGAGGATCTTAAAGCATTATCTGTACCCCCATGTTTATTATAGAATTATTCTAAAGCCAAGACATGGAAACCATGTTTCTGTCAATGGCTGTATATATATATATATATATATATATATATATACACACACACACACACACACACACACACACACACATATGTGTATATACTTGTGTGTGTGTGTGTATAACCTTACACATATATATATAACCTTATTTCACTTAGCATAATTATATCCATAATAATTTAGTCATGAGAAAAAAGGTCATCTTACCATTTGTGACAAATTGGAAGTAATTTGAGGGCATTATGCTAACTTAAATAAGTCAGACAGAGAAAAGTACTTATGATATCAATTATATGTGGAATCTTAAAAAATCAAACTTAGACACACAGAGACTGGCTTACCAGGGATTGTGAGGGAGGTGGGGTCAATAAGGAGGTATTGGTTAAAGGGTATAACCTTTTACCTAAAATATTAAAAAAGCTGGAGATCTAATGTATAGCATGATGATTATAGTTAATGATACTCTATTGTATATTTGAAAGTTGTTAAGAGTGCAGCTTTTAATTGCTGTAACCACAATAAAAAAATGGTAATTGTGTGATGGAATTGAGGTGTATACTAATGCTATAGTGGTAATAATTTTGCTATATATAAATGTATCAAATCAACATGTATAATTTAAATTTACACAATATTATATGTTAATTATATTTCACTAAAGCTAGGGGAAAAAGGCAAGACAATGAATAGAGTTTAAAATACACTCTTAAAATTATTTAAAAGTTTCATGTTGCAAAGTAAAAAAAATTGTCATGATAAAAATGATTAAGCATTAATTAAAAATTATTCTGAAATAAATAAGAGGTACAATATCTATTTAAACTATAGAATTCATAAGAAATGTAAAAAATGCCCAAAAATCTAAAACAAAAATGAAAATAACTAAAATGTATGGCAAAATAATTTTTAAAATGAATTACTGACTAAAAGTGAATTACACATGGAGGCTAAATAACATGCTGCTAAGCAATGAATGGATTATCACTGAGATCAAGGAAGAAATCAAAAGATCCCTAGAGACAAATAAAAATGAAAACACAACGACACAAAATCTATGGGAGAACATTCTGGGAAACATGGCAGAGTGAGAGATATCCTCAGATCTCTCCCCTTGAAACAACAATAAGCTGAATATCTAAAACTGAACAAAAAACACCCAAACTGCACACCACCACGTCCGAGCATGGAATCTGAACATAACTACCACAGATCAAAACCCTGGGTGTCAGGCTGTGGACTGGGAGAAATAAAGAAGCTGCCTCTTGCAGCTGCCGGAGTTCCTTGCAGAAGGAGGGGGAGGGTTGAAGGTGTGGAGACTTCGCTGAACAACTCTGACTGGAAGTGCTGGGACTTCTATGCAGCTGGCAGCAAGGCCCAGTCATCAAGGCAGAAAATAGAGAAGTGAGACAGGGCCACAGAGAAACAACAGTTGATATTTACGGGCCATGGTTGCAAAACCGAGGCTGAGCTGCAGACCCCAACCTCCAATCCAGAGACTCCCTCCCCCCATAACCTCCAAGACTGAAGACCACGGAGCCCCAGGGAAATCTGAGCAAATTCTACTAATACTGTTTGCTAACACGGACAGGGACTTAAGCTTAGAGTGGTGAGTGTGATTAAATATCTACAAGAAAACAAAATAAAATAAACATGATTTAGGCTTTATATAAAGCAGGGATCCAAGAGGCTTATGCCACCTACAGGAAACCAAGAGAAAAGAGCCTTCTTTGTAGCAGGCTAAAGAGAGATCCTTATATAATAAATCTTCTTTCTGGCAAAACAGCAGAATACAATTCCATTAATGCCCAGGCAGAGACATCACCCATTAAACACCATGAACAACCAAAGTGACAAGTCATCTCAGAAAGAAAGAGAAAAATCTCCAGAAAATAAGATTACGGATATAGAAATATGCAACTTAAATGACAGAGAATTAAGGATGGTACTTTAAAAAAAAATCGAAGAGTTCCAAAACGAGTCATATCAACAATTTCAAGAATTGAAAAAACAACTAAATGAGCAGTACGAGGAGATTGAAACTCTCAAAAAGAACAGAATAGATCTTCTGCAGATCACACACACACACACACACACACACACACACACACACACACACTGCAAGAGTTGAAAAATGAAATAGCAAGCTTGGGAAATACAGTTGACCAAATGGAAAAAAGGATCAGTGATATCGAAGAAAGAAACCTAGAAATAAATCAGAAGGAAGACGAGAGAAACAGAAGAATGAAAAATAGTGAAAGAGAAATACAAAAACTAGTTGATACCATCAGGAGAGAAAAACATGAGAATAATGGGTATTCTCGAAGGGGAGGAAACGGTACAGGGATAAGAAAGCATTTTCAGACAAATAGGAGAAGAGAATTTCCCAAATCTAAAGAATGAGCTGGAGCTTGGAATTCAAAAAGTCAACACTCAATTGTCTCAACCCAAAAAGGCCTTCACCAAGACACATTGTATTAAAATTACCAAAAATCAATGACAAAGAAAGAATTATCAGGGCAGCCAGGGAAAAGAAGATGATAACTTATAAAGAAAAACTCATTAGACTATCGTCAGACTTCTCAGCACAAACCTTACAAGCCAGAAAGGAATGGAATCAAATATTTAAACTAATAAGTGAAAGAAACTACCAGCCTAGAATAATGTATCCAGCTAAGCTCTCCTTTAAATATAAAGGAGAATTTAAGACCTTTCCAGATACACAAAAATTGAGGGAATTCTCCACTACGAGGCCTGCACTACAGGAAATACTAAAAAGGGTCAGCTCACCTAAAACAAAATGACAAAAAAAGAAAAACATATTTAGGAGTTAGTGAATATCACTCAAATACAAGCAGAGGAGTGCAATCCTTACTAAAAACAGTGCATTATAAGCTTAAACAATAAGAAGAAAATTGCTATAGCAAGATAGTAAAGAAGGTTCAGCATTCATAGGGACAAACTGAGATAATACTGACTGAAAAGGAGAAGATTCAAAGATCAAATTTGCAAAGGGGAATGGAGATATGTGACACGCAGAAGAAAGTGGATGACTGTATATATATAAAACTATCCCTTTCATATTTATAATGGTAACCACACACAGAAGATTCAGAACTGAAGTATATAACATAAAACAAGAAGAACTAGAGGCAAAACTGACAAAAGTCAACCAAAAAAAAAAAAAAACACAAACACAAACACAAGGAAGCAATGGAAACACCGAGCTACCAGAAAGCAAAAGATAAAATGGCTATAAGAAGATCTCATCATCTTTCAATAATCACCCTAAATGTAAATGGACAGAACTCAATAATAAAAAGGCATGGAGTTGCAGAATGAATTAAAAAACAAAACCCAACCATATGCTGCCTCCAGGAGACACATCTCAGTTTCAAAGACACATATAGACTGAAAGTGAAAACGTGGAAAATGACATTTCAAGCAAATGTCATTCAGAGGAAAGCAGGAGTAGCAGTACTAATATCAGATGAAAGGGTCTTCAAAATAAAAAAAAAAGGTAAAGAAAGATACTGAGGGACACTTTATAATGATAAAGGGAATCACACACCAAGAAGATATAACACTTATTAATATCTATGCTCCCAATCAGGGAGCCCCGAAATATGTAAAGCAATTACTAACAGAACTAAAGGGAGAAACAGACCAAAACACTATTGTAATAGGGCATCTAAATACCCCACTGTTGGATATGGACTGATCATCAAGAAAAAAAAAATCACTAAAGAAATAGCATTCTTAAAAGACACATTAGACCAACTGGACATAATTGACATTTACAAAACCTTCCATCCAAAAACAGCTGCTTATACATTCTTCTCTAGTGCACATGGAACATTCTCAAGAATCAACCACATACTAGGACACAGAAATAGTTTCAACAAATATAAGAGGTTTGAAAGCATACCAATCATATTCTCTGATCGTAATGCTTTGAAACTAGAGATCAAATGCAAAAAGAAATCAGGAAGCACCACAAATACATGGAGATTAAACAATATGCTACTGAATAATAACTAGGTCAGGGAATAAATAAAAATGGAAATCAAGAGATACAAAGAAACAAATGATAATAATAGTACAACATATCAAATCTTTTGGGACATGGCAAAAACGGTCATAAGAGTAAAGTTCATATCCTTACAGGCCTAACTTCAAATACAAGAACGAGCCCAAATAAACAACCTAAAACTTTATCATAAAAAACTAGAAAAGAAAGAATAAATGAAGTCTAAATTCAGCAGAAAGACAGAAATAATCAATATTAGAGTAGAAGCAAATGAAATTGAAAACAAAAAATAAAAGTAGAAAAAATAGATGTAACAAAGAGCTGGCTCTTTGAGAAAGTTAATAAAACTGACAAATCACTGGCTAGTTCACTAAAGAAAAAAGAGAAAGGACATAAATAAACAAAATCAGGGATGAAAGAGGGGAAATTACAACTGACATCGTAGAAATACAAAGGATCATGCAAGAACACTATGTAAAAGTATATAATAACAAATTTAATAATCTAGAAGAAATGGGCCAATACTTAGAAAAATACAATCTTCCTAGACTCAATCAAGAACAACTGGAAAATCTAAATAGACCTATCAGCAGTATGGAAATTGAAATGATCATCAAAACGCTACCAAAAAGTAAAAGTCCAGGACCAGATGGCTTTACAAGTGAATTCTACTAAACTTTCAAAGAAGATTTAATATCTATTCTTCTCAAACTCTTCCAAAAATTCGAAGAGGGGGCAATATTTTGCAATTCATTTTATGAGGCCAATATTACTCTGATATCAAAGCCTGGTAATATAGCACAAAAAAAAAAAAGAAAACTACAGACCAATATCTCTCCTGAACACAGATGCAAAAATCCTAAATAAGATATTAGTGAACCAAATACAGCAACATATTAAAAAGATTATACACCATGATTAAGTGGGCTTCATTCCAAAGGCACAGGGATGTTGCAACATACGCAAAATGATGAATGTGATACACCACATAAACAAATTAAAAAATAAGAATCATACGATCATATCAATAGATGCAGAAAAAACCTTCGACAAGATACAGCATCCATTTATGATCAAAACACTTAAAAAATTGGTACAGAAGGAAAGTACTTTAACATAATAAATGCCATATATGACAAACCCTCAGCCAACATACTTAATGGTGAAAACTAAAAACCTTCCCTCTAAGATCAGGAACAAGGCAAGGCTGTCCACTATTGCCACTGTTATTCAATATAACATTGGAGGTCCTAGCAAGTGCAATCAGACAAGAGAAATATATAAAAGACATCCAAATAATAAATGAAGAAATCAAACTGTCGCTATTTGCTGATGACATGGTTCTCTATATAGAAAACCCTAAAGACTCCACAAGAACACTACTAGAAACAATAAGCAAATATATTAAAGTTTCTGGATACAAAATCAATGTTCAAAAATCCAGTGTCCCTATACTCTAACAATGAAGTGTCAGAAAAAGACATGGAAAACATAATTCCTTTTGCAATGGCAACAAAAAGAATAAAATATCTAATAATAAATCTAACAAAACATGTGAAGGACCTATATAATGAAAACTATAAGATTCTAGTAAAAGAAATTAAAGATTCAAAGTAATGGAAATATATTCCATGTTCTTGGATTGAAAGAATCAACATAGTTAAAATGACCATATTACTTAAAGTTTTATACAAATTTGTTGCAATCCCCATCAAAATCCCATTGGCTTTTTAAAAAGAAATACGAGAAAAAAATCATCAGATTTGTATGGAAGCACAAAAGACCCCGAATTGCCAAGGCCATCTGAGAAAAAGGAATGAGGCTGGAGGCATCACTCTGCCCAACTTCACATTATACTACAAGTGACAATAATCAGAATGGCATGGTAATGGCAGCAAAACAGCCACATGGACCAGTGGAACAGAATTGAGAGTGCAGAAGTAAACCCATATTTATATGAGCAAATAATTTTCTACAAAAAAAGCCAAAAACATACAGTGGAGAAAGGAAAGTCTCTTCAATAAATGATGCTGATAAATTGGAATTCCACCTGCAAAATAATGTAAGTAGAGTGTTGTCTATCACCACACACCAAAATTAACTCAAAATGGATTAAAGTCTTGAATATAAGACCTGAAACAATAAAATGCATACAAGAAAACATAGGAACTAAACTCATGGACTTTAGAATAAAGATCACTTTATGAATTTGACCTGAAAGGCAAGGGAAGTAAAAGCACAAATAAATAAATGGGACTACATCAATCTAAAAAGCTTCTGCTCAGCAAAAGAAACCATCAACAAGCCAAAGGGACAACCATCTGAATGGGAAAATATATTTGCAAGCAACACCTCCGATAATATCCAAAATATACGAAGAACTCTTACAACTCAACAACAACAACAACAAAAAAAAACCAGTCCAATTAAAAAATGGGCAGAGGCCCTCAACAGACATTTCTCCCAAGAAGACATAGAAATGGCCAACAAATATATGTAAAGAAGCTCAACAGCACTAGCTATTAGAAAAATGTAAATCAAAACCACAATGAGATACCATCTCACACCCGTTAGAATAGCTATTACGAACAGGACAAGAAATAACAAATGTTGGAGAGGATGTGGAGAAAAAGGAACTCTCATACACTACTGGTGGGACTGCAAATTTTTACAACCACTATGAAAAACCGTAAGGAGGTTCCTCAAAAACCTAAGAATTGATCTACCATATGATCTAGCAATCCCTCTACTTGGTATTTACCCCAAAGACTTGAAAGCTAATAACCGAAAAGATATTTGCATACTGTTGTTCATAACAACATATTTCATGGTGGCCAGGACATGGAAGCAACCGAAATGTCCTACAATAGATGATTGGATAAGGAAGCCGTTATACATATATACTCAGAATATTACTCGGCCATAAGAAGAGATGAAATACTGCCATTTTCGACAGCATGGATGGACCTTGAAATAATCATGTAGCAAAATAAGCCAGACTAAAAAAATTGAAAATCACATGCTATCACTTATATGTTGGATATAAACCTAAAAGTAAGAAATGGACGGGACAAACAAACAGGAACTCATGGTCATGGACTATAGACTAGTGTTTACCAGAGAGTAGTGGGGAGAGAGATGGGGAGGTAGATATGGTAAATGGGGTCAAATACGTGGTGACATTAAATAATTAAAAATAAGTAAATAAATAAAATAATAATAATATTTTAAAAACTATATGATTATATCGATAGATGCAGAAAAAGCATTCAACAAGATCCAGCATCCATTTATGATGAATACTCTCAGCAAAGTGGGAATAGAGGGTACATATCTCAATATAATAAAGCCCATATATGACAAAACCTACTGTTAACATCATACTCAATGGGGAAAAGGTGAAAGCATTTTCCTTATGATCAACAAGACAAGGATGCCCACTTTCACCACTCCTCTTCAACATTTTATTGGAAGTCCTAGCCACAGCGATAAAACAAGAAAGAGAAATAAAATGTATCCAAATTGGACAGGAAGAAGTAAAACTATCATTATTTGCAGGTGACGTGATACTATATACAGACAACTTTAAGTTTTCCACCCAAAAACTGTTAGAACTGCTAAATAAATTTAGTAAAGTAGTAGGATAAAAAAATAATATTCAGAAATTGATTACATTTAATATGCATACGATGAACTATCAGAAAGAGACATTAAGAAAGCAATCTCATTTGCAAATGACTCAAAAAAAATACCTAGAAATAAATGTAACCAAGGCGGTAAAAGGCCAATACTTGAAAAAGTATAAAATACAGAAGAAAGAAATTGAAGAAGATAGAAAGAAATGAAAGCATATACCATGTTCCTGGATAGAAAGAATTAACATTGTTAAAATGTCCACACTACCCAAAGCAATCTATAGATTCGATGCAATCCCTATTAAAATACCAATGGCATTTTTCACAGAACTAGAATAATCCTAAAATTTATATTGAACCAGAGAAGACTTTGAATAGCCATGGCGATCTTGAGAAAGAAGGACAAAGTTGGAGGTATCGTGCTACCTGATATCAAACTATACCACAAGAATCTAATAATCAAAGTAACATGGTACTGGCATAAAAAACTGACAGATAAATCAATGGAACAGAATAGAAGCCCAGAAATAAACCCACACCCATATGGTCATTTATTCTATGTCAAAGGGGACGAGAATATACAATTGGGTAAAGACAGTCTATTCCATAAATTATATTTAAAAAACTGGACAGATATGTTCAAAACTGAAATTAGACTACCTTCTTACAGAACGTAAAATAATAAACTTGAAATAGACTAAAGTCTTAAATGTAAGACCTGGATCTATAAACTCCTAGAAGAAAACGTAGGCAGTAAACACTCGGGCATTGCTCATAGTAGTATTTTTCTGATAAGTCACCTTTGTCAAGGGAAACAAAAGAAAATATAAACAAATTTAACTATATCAAACTAAAAAGTCTCGCACAGCAATGGAAACCATCGACAAAACAAAAAGACAACTTACTGAATGGGAAAATTTATTTTCCAACGATACATTTGATAAGGGATTAATATCCAAAATTTATAAAGAACTCATACAACTCAACACCCAAAAAACAATTTATTAAGAAATGGGCAGAGGACCTGAATAGGCATTTCTCCAAAGAGGACATAGTGATGGCTAATAGACATATGAAAAGATGCTCAATGTCACTAGCCATCAGAGAAATGCAAATTAAAACACAATGCGATATCACCTCACATCTGTCACATTGGCTATCATCGATAAAAAAAAAAAAGTTTCGGTGAGGATATGGAGAAAAGGGAACCCACATACACTGTTGGTGGGACTGCAAATTGGTACGGCCACTACAGAAAACAGTTTGGAGGTTCCTCAAAAAATTAAATGTAGAATCTGTCATTAAAAAATTAAAATCTGGTCCTGGAAAAAAAATGGCATAAATGATGGAGGCTATGTTCATCCCTTCTTGCGATCAAACCAAATTTGTGACAGAAATACAGAGCAAACAGCTAACAGAGTCGCCTGGGATCTAAATGAACAGAAGCACTACAACTAGGGAGAGAAATAATCAACCTGCAATGGTAGAAGGTAAGAGAAGGCAAAGACATGAGGCTGCCTAGTCTCGAGTGGCTGAGTGGGACAGAGGCTGCAGCAGTGGCAGCCGGCAGCTGCACATACCTCTTAAAGGGGCCATGTCCATGACTGAAGTTTCACTCTGAGCACCAGCACTGGGTCGGCTACACGGGGAACACCAGCAGCTTACAAGGAAACACTGAGTAGTTGGAGTGGCCGGAGGCAAGTCTCTCCCGGACAGATGTGCTGGCGGTATCCATTGTTCCTTTGTTGAACACTCCCCGCCATCCCAGTGTGCAGGCGCACTCCCGCCATAGCTGAGACAACATCAAACTGGATAACAGAGATCACTCTGCCCAGAGGACTCCCTGAAACATTGCCTCCACCAACTTGTGGTCCCACCCAACCCACATCCAGGTGTGTCCTCAGTTAACTCAGGTGCTCCTTGCTGAGCACAGCAAAGACTCACACTAGTGGCAGCACTGGGTCGGCTACACGGGGAACACCAGCATCTTACAAGGAAACAGTTTCTGGTGTGGTTTCTTCAGGAAACTATAAGCACGGCATTTGTGAATTGCTTGCTGAATCTTAACAGGTGGCCCTGGAGTCACACAGGCTGGGGCTAAACTTGGTCTACAGCTGAACCCCTCTCAGGACTGTGCCACTGGACACCTACTTCACAAAGTCATGCTAATAAGACCAGGAAACATAAGAGCTTTGCTTAGTATATAGAAACAGACACAGAAAGGCAGCCAAACTGGGAAGACAAAGAAGCAGAACCCATATGAGAGAACAGAAATGATTTCTAGGAATAATGGAGTTAAGCAATCTAACAGATGCTGAGTTGAAAACACTGATTATAAAGATGCTCATTGAACTTAGGGGAAGTATAGACGAGTTCAGTGAGAACTTTAACAAAGAGATTTAAAAACATAGAAATGGAAATGGAAATTAAGAAAGGGAACCAGTCAGAAATGAAGAACACATTATCTGAGATGAAGAGTATATTAGATGGAATAAACAGAGTGGATAAAGAAGAGGATTGAACCACCAATATAGGGGATGGGGAAGCCAAGGACACTCAATCAGAATGATAGGAAAAAGGAAGCCAAGACTTTAATAATAATTTAAGAAGTCTATGGGATACTATTAAATGTAAAAATATTTGTGTCATAGGAGTACCTGAAGGAAAACAAGACGTTGAAGAGCTATTTGAAGAAATAATGATGGAAAACTTCCTTCATCTAGTGAAGAAAATAGATATAAAACTTCAGGAAGCTCAGAGAGTCCCAAGAAAGAGGAGCCCAAAGAGGCCCACATCAAGACATATAATTAAAATGCCAAAGGTTAAATACAAAGAGAGAATCTTAAAAGCAGCAAGAGAAAAGCAGTTAGTAAATAAAAGTGGAACACCCGTAAGACTGGCAGCTGATTTCTCAAAAAATACCATGTAGGACAGAAGGGTTTGGCACAAAGTATTTAATGTGATGAAAACCCAGGATCTACAACCAAGAATACTTTATTCAGCAAAACTATCATTTAGAGTGGAAGGACAGATAAAGAACTTCCCAGACAAAAATATGCTAAAGGAATTCATCACCACCAAGCCAGTATTACAGGAAATGTTGAAGAACTTCTTTAAGAAGAAAAAACATGTATCAAAAACAGGAATAAAGAATGGTAATAACTACATTCCTATCAACAAGTATCTCAAATGGAAAATAATTAAGTGCTCCAAATAAAAGATAGGGTGGCTGAATGGATAAGAAAATAAGAACCCTACATATGTTGCTTACGAGAGACTCACTTCAAATTAAAAGACACACACAGACTAAAAGGAAGGGGATGGAAAAAGACATTGCCTTGATGGACTTATAAGGTATTGCGCTGAGTGAAATAAGTCAGATAGAGAAAGACAAATGTCGCATGACATACATGTGTAATCTAAATGACAAAACAAGCAACAACAAAAGCAATAATAAATTCATAAACACAGAGAATATTTTGAAGGCTACTAGATGGGATAGATGTTGGGGGAATGGAAAAAAAGGCAAAGGGATTAAGAGGTACAAATGGATAGTTGCAGAATAGACTTAGAGATGTAGAGTGTAGCATGGGGAAGATAATTAACAGTGTTATAATAAATATGTAAGGGAGAAGGGGGTACTAGACTTAGTGGGGTGCTTGCCTTGCAAGTTATGTGGATCTCTGATCACTATGCTGTACAATCAAAACTGGGATATTATTGTATGCCAACTACAACTGAAAAAAAAACTCATTAAATTGCAGCATGTAAATACAAGCAACTAATTGTCTACTGTACTTCAATAAAGCCGAGGGAGAGGGGAGAACATTGTGTTAAAATAAAGAAGCCAAATACAAAAACAAAAAAAAAAACAAAAAAAAAAACCAAAAAAACCCCACAAAATCCTATCATTTGCGATGACATGAATGGACCTAGAGTTTATTATGTTGAGTGAAATAAGTCAGAACAAAAAGAACAAATCAATCAAAATCAGACTCACAGATATAGAGGACAATCTGGTGATGGCCAAATGAGAGAGGGTTTGGGGGGCTGGGAGAATGGGGTGAAGGGTTAAAGAAGTACAAATTAGAAGTTGAAAGATGGTCACGGGGATGGGGAGCACGGCATAGGAAATGCAGTTAGCATTAACGTAATGGCTAGGTGGAGAGCCAGAGGAGAGAAAGAGCAATTAGGGGGAGCGTTTTATAAACTACATAAATGTCTAGCCAATGTACTATATACTTCAAACTAATAATAAAATAAAATTTTTAAAAAATAGAATGACCTCATGACCCAACAATTCCACTTCTGGTTATTTATCTGAAGAAATCTAAAACATTAAATCAAAAAGATATATGCACCCTTATGTTCACTACAATACTATTTACAATAGCCAAGATATGGAAGCAATAGATGATTAGATAAAGAAGTTGTAATACATATACACAATAGAATATTATTTAACCATAAAAAATGAAATCTTACCATTTGCAGTGACATGGATGGACCTACGTTAAGTGAAATAAGTCAGACAGAGAAAGACAAATACCATATGATTTCACTTATATATGGAATCTACAGAACAAAATAAATGAACAAAACATCAATACAGAGCAATAATTGGTGATTGCCAGATGGGAAGGGGTTGGGGAGCTGGTTTAAAAAGGTGAAGGAATTAAATAGTACAAATTAGTAGTTACAAAATAGTCATAGAGATGTGAAGTATAGCATATGGAATATAGTCAATAATATTGTATTAGGTATAGTGCCAGGTGGGTACTAGGCTTATCTGGGGAATCACTTCATAAATTATAGAAATATCTAACTACTATGCTGTACACCTGAAACTAATATAAAATAATATTGAATGTCAATTCTAATAAAAAAATAAATTTTTTTAAAAAGGAAAAAAATGATATGCTAAGTGAAAAAAGCCAGATATAAACAGCCACTTTTGTTTGATTCTCTTTACATGAAATATCCAGAACAGATAAATCTATAGAGGTAAGTTCTTGAGATAATAATTAGAAGTTTATTATCTGAAGAACCAGAAACATATTCAGCACCACTTCTCTCTTCTGACTAATAATGCCACAGTGGCTGAGTGCCAGACAGCTCCCTGAGCAGCCAGAAACAGGAATGTGATTGTCCAACACTAGGAGCAAAAAGAAAAAGAAATGATGCCTTGAAGTTCTGGTGAGAGGTGAGAGAGCATTTAAACACACTTTCTGGGCTGAAAAAAAATGCTGGCTTATTCTAGTGTTTTACTCTGCAGCTTGAATCTCTTCAGCAGTATTGCCACTTGGTAACTATCCAGCATCATGTTACCTTGTTTCCAGGATGCAGTGCCTGCTCTGATAGCTCTGACTGTTCTGTGAAAGTTCTATAAGGAAATGACTCATCTCAGTGAAAAGTTCCCTAACTTACTCAGCATTCATATCCTCCCTTTTGTCCTGTAAAGTATCTTGTCCTTAACTTCTGTTATAGCACCTATTACAATATAATTGTTTGTCCATCAGCATTCATTGATTGACCTAACAAACATATTTTTAAGTATCCACTCTGAGACAGATATGAAGTTAAGCATGGGAGATAAACTAGTAATTAATGCTAGTTGAGGAGAAACGTGTAAATGGAGAATTAAAGTAGCGTAATATTTGTTGAGTTTTTAGCATGTGCCAGTAACTCTTCTAAATGTTTTACAGTATGTGCATTAACTCATTTAATCCTCATGAGACCTCTATAAGGTACATTCATTATTACCTCTATTTTACAGATAAAGGGATAATGGCACAGAAAGGTTAGGTAAATTGCCCAAGATCACACAGCTAGGAAATGCTAGAGCCAAGATTCAAACTTGGTCTGGTTTGTGAGCCCATGCTCTAAGTCAAAAACAACAATAAAACACTGTGTATAACTGTGTCCCCGCCACCACCTTGCTCTAGTATGTAACACAATGACTGATGACAAAATAAATAAAAATTTGTACCTCCCTAATCTGAGTAGAGAATACTTCAGGTAGGGGAATTTCCAGTTATATTTTATTTTAGTTTTAATTATTTTTTTTAATTTTAATTAGTTTCAAGTATACAGTACATTGGTTAAACATCTATATAGTTAGTAAAATGATCCCAATTGCTCCCTCCCTCCCCTGAACCTCCATCTAGCCAATGTATTAATGCTAATTGTATTCCTTATGCCATGCTTCCCATCCCCATGACCATTCGTCAGCTACTAATTCGTACTTCTTTAACTTTTCACCCCATTCTCCCATCCCTCCAACCCCCTCCCCTCTGTCAGTCACCAAATTGTCCACTATATTCATGAGTTTGTTTTTGATTCGTTTGTTCGTTTTATTCCTTAACTTCCGCATATAAGTGAAATCATATAGTGTTTATCTTTCTAGGTTCATGACAGCAACATCTTCTTCTATTTCCTTCTTTTTCATAAGTAGGAGTCTTGTTTTCTTATCCTTTTACCCATTCTATTCCTCAGTAGGAGCACTTAATTCTTTTTCATTTAGGGTACTTATTGATAGGAATGTAGTTGTTACCATTCTTTATTCCTGTTTTTGATACATGATTTTTCTCTTCATAAAGAAGACCCTCCAACATTTCCTATAATTCTGGTTTGGTGGTGATAAATTCCTTTAGCTTCTTTTTGTCTGGGAAGCTCTGTATCTGTCCTTCAACTCTAAATGACAGCTTTGCTGGAAAAAGTATTTTTGGTTGTAGATCCTGGGTTTTCATCACATCATTTTTTTTTTCCAAACTTCCTCCATGGTTTCCTTTGAGAAATCAGCTGCCAGTCGTATGTGTGTTCCCTTATTTGTAATAATTTGTTTTTCTCTTGCTGCTTTAAATTTTTTTCTTTGTATTTAAACTTTGGCATTTTAATTATGATGTGTCTTGGTGTGGGCCTCTTTGGATCTCTGATTTTTGGAATCCTCTGAGCTTCCTGGGGTTTTATGTCCATTTCCTTCACCAGGTTAGGGAAGTTTTCCAACATTATTTCTTCAAACAACTGTTCAACATCTTGATTTTCTTCACTTACGCCCATCAGACGAATATTTGGAGTCTTAATAGTGTCCCATATCCTCCTTAAGTCATCTTTATAGTCTTGACCTCTTTTTTCTTGCCATTTTGTTTGAATGTCCTGATTGGCTTTTCTGTCCTCTAGATAGGGCATGTGATCCTCTTCTTTATTCACTTTGTTTATTCCTTTGCTTATTCCATTTAATATACTTCTCATCCCAGATAATGTGTTCTCCATTTCAGACTGGTTTCCTTTTATAATCTCCATTTCCATTTTTATCTCTTTGTTGGAGTTATCTACATTTCCCAAGAGCTCATCAAGCATCTTTATAACCAGTGTTTTGAACTTTGTGTCTGTTAGATCATTTGACTCCATTATATCTGGATCTCTGTTCTATCCTCTCATATGGTTTCTGCTTCTTTGTCTTCTCAATTTGGCTGCCTTTCCATGTCTGTTTCTATGTGCTAAGCAAAGCTCCCAAGTCTCCCGGTCTTATTAGAGTGTATTTGTGAAGTAAGTGTCCAGTGGTACAGTTCTGAGAGGGATTCAGCTGCAGGCCAAATTTAGCCTAAGCCTCTACCCCTCCGGGGCCACCTGTCAAGATTCATCAAGCAATCCACAGATGCTGTGCTTCTAGTTGCCTCAAAAGGCCACACCAGAAACCGAAGTCAGTTGCCTCCAGTATGAGTCTAGGCAATGCTCAGTAAGGTGCATCTGAGTCGCTGAGGATATATGTGGATGTGGCTTGGGTGGGGCCTGGGTTGGGGGAGGCGAGGTTTCAGGGACTCCTCTGTTATCCAGTTTGATGATGTTACAGCTATGGTGGCGCTGTGTCCACGCACTGGGAGCGGGGAGGGCTCAATAGGATACCGTTGGCACTTCTGTACTGAGCAAGTCTCCCCTCCACCCTCACTCCGACAGTATCTCCCTTTAAGTCCCTGTGCACAGCCGCCTGGGCACTGGGGCTCAGAGCGAGCAGGTCCATCACTCCAAAAATCCACTCCTGGTGGCGGCCTCTTTAAGAGGAGCCTGCCACTTCCACAGCCTCTATCTCACTCAGCTGCTAGACTCCCAGCAGCTCTGCCTCCTCACCCCATTCTACCTTCTGCCATGGCATGTTGATTTCTTGGATTTCTCCCTAGTTGTATGGCTTGTTCATTAAGATCTCAGGCAATTGTTGCTTGTTACTTGCTCCTTCCTCCTTGTTTCCATCACAACTTTGATTTGGTCGCCAGAGGGATGAACAGAGCCTCTATTATCTACGTCATTTTCTTCCCTCTGCTTGTTGGCCATTTTTTTATTTTCTTTGGAAAAACATCAAGTTCTTTGCCCATTTTTTTAATTAGATCATATGTCTTTTGTTGTTGTTGAGTTGTATGCATTATTTATATATTCTGGCTACTATATCTTTAGCAGATATATGATTTGCAAATATGTACTCCACTCTGTGGATTGCCTTTTTGATTTCTTGATAGAGTCCTTTTATGCAAATTTTTTTAATTCGATGAAATCCAATCTATCTAGTTTTTTTTTTGTTGTTGTTATGTATGCTTCTGATGTCATATCTAAGAAACTATTGCAAAATTTAAAGCCCTGGAGATTTACTTATGCTTTCTTCTAAGAGTTTCATGATTTAGCTCCTATATTTAGGTCATTGAAGTACTTTTAGTTGATTTTTGTGTATAGTACAAGTTAGGGCTTCAACTTCACTCTGTTACATGTGAACTTCCAGTTTCCTTGGCATCATTTGTTGAATGGACTATTCTTTTGCCATTGAATAATCTTTGCATTTGTCAAAAATCAATAGATGTAAGGGTTTATTTCAAAAGTCTAAATTTTATCCCATTGACCAGTGTATATAGCAATGCCATCAGGGCCCTGTTTTGATAACTGTAGCATTGTAGTAAGTTGAAATAAGAAAGGTTATTTTGGCAATAAAGGGACCCTTGCAATTTCATATGAATTGTTGTCTCAGCTTTAGCGTTTCTGTAAAAAAAGTCCATTAGTTTTTTAATAGTGATTGCATTGAATATGTAGGTTATTTTTGGTAGTAGTGCCATTTTAACATGAGCACATAATGTTCTTGTGTTTATTTAAGTGTTCTTTAATTTCTTGCATAGTGCTTTTTAGGTTTTAGTGTGCATGTCTTGAATCTCTCTCAAATTTATAACTATGCATTTTATCATATTTGATGCTACCACACATTAGATTATTATATCTTAATTTTATTTTTAAGTTGTTAGTTATTACTATACAGAAATACAACTGGAAGAATCACCTTTCTTGATTCCAAATTTTACAGCAAAACTACAGTAATCAAAACAGTGAGACACTGGCATGAGGATAGACATATAGACCACTGGAATAGAATAGATAGCCCAGAAATAATCCCTTGTGTATATGGTCAATTGATTTTTCGATAAGGGCACCAAGAGCATTCAGTGGGGGAGAGGACAGCCTTTTCCACAAATGATACTGGGAAAACTTGATATCCACATGCAAAAGAATAAAATTATACCCTTACATTACACCATATACAAAAATTAAGTCAAAACAAATGAAACACTTAAATATAAGGATTAAAATTATAAAACTTTTAGAAGAAAACAGAGTAAAATTTTCATGACATCGAATTTGGCAATAATTTCTTGAATGTGACACCAAAAACAATGACAAAAAAATTGGACTTCATAAAAATTAATTTCTTGTGCATCAAAGGATACTATCAAGTGAATGAGAAAACAACCCACAGAATGGGATGCAGTATCTGCAAATCATATATCTGAAAAGGAATTAATATTGATATTATACAAATAATTCTTGTAATTAAAAAAAATTCTATTAAAAATGGGCAAAGGATCTAAACAGACATTTTTCTAAGAAAATGTTCAAATGGCCAAAAACACATAAAAAATGTTCAACATAACTAACCATTAGAAAAATGCAAATTAAAATCACAATGACATATTACTCCACACTCATTAGAGAATGAGCTCTCAAACCAGACCAAGACCGAATCTTGGTTCTAGCATTTCCTAGCTGTGTGATCTTGGGCTCAGGGAAGGGGGCAATGGAGAGTTATTGCTTAATGGATAAAGAGTTTCTGTTTGGGATGGTTTTAAAGTTCTGGAAATGGAGAGTGGTGATGGTTGCACAATATCGTGAATGTTCGAATGACACTAAATTTTACACTTAAATTCGGGAAAACTGGTAATTTTGTTAAGTATATTTTATCATAATAAAAAAATAATTTTAAGAAAATATTATGATAGCTTGCTTGAAAAAGGGCACAGACTACAGAAGAAATCGTTCTTTGTAAATATGCTCAAATCACTGTGGACCTGGGGTTTGGAGTCATATATAAGATTAGAGTTGAGCTAAGGAAAGAATGTCTCCTTCAATACTCAATGAATAGTCAGAAATAAAAGACCATCGTGCCAAATAAGGAGATATTTGGGTGATGAGGCAGGGGTCCCCCTAGAGAGGCATGGAATAGGAGTAATTAGGATGATGATCACTGGCCAGTAATTGCAGAGGCTAACAGAATTTGTGATTTTTATTTATCTCATCCTTTGGGGAGGGGGGAGGTTAGCCACATTTATGGTCTCTTATTACTCGAGTCCATTCTACAATAAAAGAGTAGCTTTTTTGGCAGCCCTAGATCCTATCTATAATGCCCTCTTTTGATGCCAGACAGTATGGAAGATTAAAGGCTGTAAGAATAGTAATGAACTCTGCTTTTATTTTTTTCATCATCCTTTTTTATGTTAATTAAATTCTACATTTTCTTTTAAACATTTTATATGAAGTTAAATCAGTCTACCCCCACCACATCATGTCTCTGTTTTATCAGAAGGCTAATGCAAGAGCTCAGTGGAAATTACCTCATGATTTTCAATTCTATTCTTAGAGAAAGACAGGTAGATCAAGAAAACAATAGAAAAGTACAACAGCTAAAAAAACTGTGAGTTTTATGGCTTTGCTTTCTGTCTGTGTGTATGTGTATGTATGTATATGTGTGTTTGTGTGTGTGTGTGTGTGTGTGTGTGTGTGTGTGTGTGTATCTAGGCAATTTTGCAAAAATATAAATGTCTAGTGATACAAATAATATACTAACTATTAAATTTTTATTAAGTTTATTGGAGTAACTTTGGTTAATACAATTGTATTTTTTTAGGTGTACATTACAATTTGACATCTGTATATTCTATTGTGTGTTTACCATTCAAAGTCTAGTTTCCTTCAGCTACAATATATTTGATCCCCTTTACCCTATCTACTTCCCCCCTCCTCACCCACTCTCTACCCTCTGGTAACCACTAGTCTATAGTCCATGTCCATGAGTCTCTGTTTGTTTGTCCTGTTCACTTGTTGCCTTTAGGTTGTCCTGTTCACTTGTTGCCTTATGTCCCAAATATAAGTGATATCATGTAATTTTCAACTTTTTCTGTCTGGCTTCTTTCATTTAGCATGAGTATCTCGAGGTCCACCCCTATTGTCGCAAATGACAGTATTTCATCTTTTCTCATGGCTGAGTAACATTACATTATATATATGTACCACAGCTTCTTTAGCCAATCATCTATTGTAAGACACTTCAGTTGCTTTCATTTCTTGGCAACTGCGAATAATGCTGCTATGAACATCGGTGTGCAAATATCTTTTTGGATATGGGTTTTCAAGTCTTTGGGGTAAATATCCAGTAGAGGGATTGCTGGATCATATGGTAGATCAATTCTTAGTTTTTTGAGGAACCTCCGTACTGTTTTCCATAGTGGCTGTATCAATTTGCAGTCCCACCAGAGGTGTATGAGGGTTCTTTTTTCTCCTCATCCTCTCCAACATTTGTTATTACTTGTCCTGTGATTATATTCTAACAGATGTGAGATGGTATCTCATTGTGGTTTTGATTTGCATTTCTCTAATAGCTAGCGACGTTGAGCAACTTTTCAAATATTTTTTGGCCATTTGATTGTCCTCTAGGGAGAAGTGTCTGTTCAGGTCTTCTGCTTGTTCGTTGATGGGATCATTTGCTTTTTTGTTGTTATTGAGTTGTATGAGTTCTTTATATATTTTGGAGATTAGGCCCTTATCAGAGGTGTTGCTTGCAAATATATTTTCCTATTCACATGGTTGTCTCTTTACCTTGTGGATGATTTCTTTTGCTGAGCTGAAACTTTTTAGTTTGGTGTAGTCTCATTCAATTATTTTAGCTTTTACTTCCCTTGTCTTTGATGTCAAAATCATAAACTTCTCTTTAAGTCCAATGTCCAAGAGTTTAGTTCCTATGTTTTCTAATATGCATTTTATTATTTCAGGTCTTATACTCGCATCCTTAATCCATTTTGAATTCATTTTGGTGTGTGGTGATAGACAACAGCCTAGTTTTATTCTTTTACTGATGGCTTTCCAGTTTTCCCAGCATCATTTATTGAAGAGAGTTTCTTGTCTCCACTGTATGTTTTTGGGTTTTTTTTTGTTGAAAACTATTTGCCCATGTAAATATGAGTTTACTTCTGGACTCTAACTTCTGTTCCACTGGTCCATGTGTCTGTTTTGCGGCCAATACCATGTCATTTTGATTACTGTCTCTGTGTAGTATAATATGAAGTTGGGCAGAGTGATGCCTCCAGCCCTGTTCTTTTTTCTCAAGATAGTTTTGACAATTTGGGGTCTTTTGTGCTTCCATAAAAATCTGACTATTTTTTGTTCCATTTCTTTAAAAAAAAGAGAGATTTTGATAGAGATTGCATTAAATCTGTATAATGTTTTAGGTAATATGGTTATTTAACTATGTTGATTCTTCCAACCCAAGAACATGGAATATCTTTCCATTTCTTTGTATCTTCTTCGATTTCTTTTAATAAGGTCTTGTAGTTTTCATTATATAGGTCCTTCACATGGTTCATTAAATTTATCTCTAAGTATTTTATTATTTTAGTCGCAATTACAAAAGAAATTATTTTTCCACTTCTTTTCCCGACACATCATTATCAGAATATAGGAACACTATGGAATTTTGAACGTTGATTTTGTCTCCAGATACATTACTGTATTTGCTAATTGTTTCTAGTATTATTCTTGTGGAGTTTTTAGCATTTTCTATATAGAGAATCATGCCGTCTGCAAATAATGACAGTTTGACTTCTTCGTTTCCTATTTAAGTGCCTTTTATATCTTTCTCTTTTCCGATTGCACTTGCCAGGACCTCCAATGTTCTACTGAATAACAGTGGTGTTAGTAGACAGCCTTACCTTGTTCCTGATCTTAGAGGGAAGGTTTTGAGTTTTTCAACGTTAAGTATAATGTTGGCTGAGGATTTATCATGTATCACCTTTTTATGTAAAGGTACTTTCCTTCTGTAACGATTTTGTTAACTGTTTTGATTATAAATGGATGCTGTATCTTGTTGAAGGCTTTTTCTGCATTTATTGATATGATCATATGATTCTTACTTTTTAATTTGTTTATGTGGTGTATCACATTAATTGATTTGCATATGCTGAACCATCCCTGTGCCTCTGGGATAAAGCCCACTTGATCATGTTTATAATCTTTTTAATATGTTGCTGTATTCGGTTCGCTAGTATCTTACTTAGGATTTTTGCTTCTGTGTTCATGAGAGATATTGGTCTGTAGCTTTTTGTGTGTGTGTTATCCCTACCAGGCTTTGGTATCAGAGTAATATTTGCCTCATAACATGAGTTAGGAAGTATTGTCTCCTCTTAGATTTTATGGAAGATTTTGAGGAGAATAAACATTAAATCTTCTTTGGATGTTTCGTAGAATTCACTGGTGAAGCTATTTGGTCCTAGACTTTTATTTTTTGATAGGTTGCTGATTGTTTCAATTTCCATACTGCTGATCTGTCTATTTAGATTTTCCAGTTCTTCTTGATTCTGTCAAGGAAGATTTTACTTTTCTAAGTACTGGTCCATTTCTTTTAGGTTATTAAATATGGTGTTGAAAGACCTTTGGAAACATGGCGGAGTGAGAAACATCCCAAGATCTTTCCACTTGAAACAACTTGAACATCTAAAACTCAACAACAACAACAAAAAACACCCAAACTGCACACCACCACATGAGCTTGGGATCTGCGCATAAGAGCTGTCACAGGTCAGAACCCTGGGTGTCAGACGGTGGACTGGGAGAAATAAAGAAGCTGCCTCTCGCAGCCATTGGACCTACCTGTAGGAGGAGGAGGAGAGGAGAAGAAGAGGCAAGTTTCATGAACAGCCCTGCCTGGTAAAGTGGTGAGGTCCCTACAGCTGGCTGGCAGAAGGGCCCATTCCTCAGGTCAGAAGGCAGACAAACGGGACAGCAGAAAAACAATAGTTGATTTTTACCAACTGTGGTTGCAAAACCATGGCTGATCCGCAGCCCCCAACTCCCAACCCAGAGGGCTCCTCCTCCCATGCCCTCCAAGACCGAACACTGCAGAGACTCAGAGGAATCTGAGCAAACGCTACCGAAACTGTTGCTAACACTGACAGGGACTGAAACTGAGTGTAGCAAGTGTGATTAAATATCTATCAGAAAATAAAAACGCATGTTTAAGGCTTTATATAAAGCAGGGATCTAAGAGGCTTAGATGCCACCTACAGGAAACCAAAAAAAAAAAAAAACACTTTCTTTATAGCAGGCTAAAGAGAGACCTTTATATAATAAATCTTCTTTTTTGGACAAAAAGCAGAATACATTTCCATTAATGCCCAGGCAGAGAAATAGTCCATTAAACACCATAAACAACCAAGGTGACGAGGCATTTCAGAAAGAGAGAAAAATCTCCAGAAAATAAGCTTACAGACATAGAAATATGCACTGAAATGACAGAGAATTCAGGATGGTACCTCTGAAAAAACTCAGTGAGTTCTGAAACAAGTCAAATATTGGATGTAGGAGGAGGGTGAAGTGAGTCAAAGGGATCAAATATGTGTTAGCTGAAGGAAACTGGACTTTCAGCGGTAAACAAACAATAGAATATACAGATGTCAAATTATAATGTACACCTGAAAATTATATAATTGTCTTAACCAATGTTATCCCAATAAACTTAATTTAAAAAAAAATTGTGTTATATACTTTTTCATAGTATTCTTGTATGATTCTTTGTATTTCTGTGATGTCAGTTGTGATTTCCCCTCTTTCATCCCTGATTTGATTTATTTGTGTGCTTTCTCTTTCTTCTTTAATGAGTTAGCCAGGCGTTTGTCAATTTTATTAACCTTCTCAAAGAACCAGTCCTTTGTTGCATTTATTTTTTTCCATTATTTTTTTTTCAATTTCATTTATTTCTGCTTTAATTTTGATGATTTCTTTCCTTCTGCTGATTTTAGACTTCATTTGTTCTTCCTTTTTTAGTTTTTTAAGATGAAGCATTATGTTTTATATTTGGGCTCGTTCTTATTTTTGGAGTTAAGCCTGCAATGATATGAACTTTCCTCTTATGACCGCTTTTGCCATGTCCCAAAAGTTTTGATAAATTGTACTATCATTATCATTTGTTTTTATGTATCTCTTGAACTCTCTTTTTATTTCTTCTCTGACCCAGTTATTCTACAGTAGCATGTTGTTTAATCTCCATGTATTTGTGGTTCTTCCTGATTTCCTTCTGCAGTTGATCTCTAGGTTCAAAGCATTATGATCAGAGAATAGGGTAGGTATAATTTCCACCCTCTTATATTTGTTGAGGTTATCTCTATGTCCCAGTATGTAGTCGATTCTTGAGGATGTTCCATGTGCACTAGAGAAGAATGTATAAGCAGCCGTTTGGGAGTGGAAGGCTCTGTAAATGTCATTTATGTCCAGTTTGTCAAATGTATCATATAATGATGTTATTTCCTTATTGATTTTCTGTTTAGATGATCTGTCCCTATCCAACAGTGGGGTATTTAGATCCCCTACTACGATAGTGTTTGGGTCTCTTTCTCTCTTTAGTTCTGTTAGTAACTGCTTTACATATTTCAGCACTCCCTGATTGAGAGCATAGATATTAATAAGTGTTATGTCTTCTTGGTGTATGATTCCCTTTATCATTATGAAGTGTCCCTCAGTATCTTTTTTTATCTTTTATATTTTGAAGTCCATTTCCTCTTATATTAGTACCGCTACTCCCGTTTTTCTCTGAATGACATTTTCTTGAAATATTTTCCACCCTTTCACTTTGAGTCTATATTTGTCTTTGAAGCTGAGATGTGTTTCCTGGAAGCAGCTTATGGTTGGATTTTGTTTTTAATCTATTTGGCAACTCCGTGCCTTTTTATTATTGAGTTCAGTCCATTTACATTTTGGGTGACTATTGAAATATGAAGTTTTCTTATAGCCATTTTATCTTTTGCTTTCTG
>NW_011889432.1:851110-884074 GCF_000151845.1 Pteropus vampyrus | reverse complement strand
TTCTCGTCTACTCTTTGTCTATAAATGCTCTCTAGTCCCTGCTCCTTTTCCTCGCATTTGATAATGTCTATTATTCTTATGAGTCCTCTCCTGGTGATATCAGATAGTTCTTGTATTTCTCTTTATTTTTTTTTTATTTTTCTGTTTCTTTCTTTTTTTTCTGATTTATTTCTAGATTTCTGTCTTCGATATCACTGATCCTCTCCTCCATTTAGTCAACTCTATTTCTCAAGCTTGCTATTTCATTTTTCAACTCTTGAAGTGTGTTTTTTATCCGCAGAAGTTCTATTTGGTTCTTTTTGAAGGTTTCAATCTCCTTGCTCTGCTCATTTATTTGTTTTTTTTTTTTTTTAATTCTTGAAATTGCTGATATGACTCATTTCGGAACTCACTGAGTTTTTTCAGAAGTACCATCCTAAATTCTCTGTCATTTAAGTCATATATTTCTAGGTCTGTAAGCTTATTTTCTGGAGATTTTTCTCTTTTTTTCTGAGATGACTTGTCACCTTGGTTGTTCTTAGTGTTTAGTGGACTATACCTCCACCTGTGCATTAATGGAAATGTATTCTGCTTTTTTCCCCAGAAGGATTATATAAAGGTCTCTTTTTAGCCTGCTGCAAAAAAGGAGCTTTTCTCTTGGTTTCCAGTAGTTGACGTTTAAGCTTCTTGGATCCCTGCTTTTATAAGGACTTAATAATGCCTTTATATAATGCCTTTTTAATTTTCTTGTAGATATTTAATCACGCTTGCTACCATCAGTTGTATTCCCTGTCACTATTAGCAACAGTTTGGTAACGTTTGCTCAGATTCTCCTGAGGCTTCGCAGTGATTGGTCTTGGATGATATGGGGGGAGGGGCCCACTAGGTTGGAGTTTGGGGGCTGCAGCTCAGCGTTGGTTTTGCAACCGCAGCCAGAAAAAAATCAACTGTTGTTTCTCTGTCATCTGCTTCTCTGCTTTCTGCCCTGATGTCTGGGCCCTGCTGCTGGCTGGATGGAACTCGCTAATGCTCCCAGGCAGGGCTGTTCAGGGAACTCATGGCAGAAACTGCCACACCTTCTCCCCTCCCGCTACAGGGAGTTCTTTTGGCTGCCTGAGGCAGCTTCTTTATTTCTCCCAGTCCACAGCCCGACATCCAGATTCCGACCTGTGGTAGCTCTTATGCACAGATCCCACACTCAGATGTGCTGATGTGCAGTTTGGTTGTTCTTTGTTGAGTTTTAGATGTTCAGCTTATTGTCGTTTCAAGGGGAGAGATCTGGAGATGTCTCTCACTCCACCATGTTTCCTCGGTCCTGAATTGGAATTCTCCTGCTATTAAATTCTTTTACTGTTGTTTTCATCATCTTTAAGTGCATGCATACATTTGTACATTTTTTATTTATTCTTTTTATGGCAATACAATATTTTATTTATTCTGTCCATTAATAACTAATATCTGTGCACTTTTACAGTATTAATGGAACAATCTAATAAAAGTTCAACTTGCATTTTTAAAAATATCTCAATATTGTGTATCAATAAGAAAGACAATTGTGGTGA
Organism: Pteropus vampyrus; assembly: GCF_000151845.1. Taxonomy (NCBI): domain Eukaryota; kingdom Metazoa; phylum Chordata; class Mammalia; order Chiroptera; family Pteropodidae; genus Pteropus; species Pteropus vampyrus. The sequence goes on along the minus strand of NW_011889432.1, from coordinate 882,533 downwards.
AAATCATGATGTCAAAAACACACAATAAATGATGTTAGTCTATATACAATTCAGTTTTTGGTATAAAGTTCTTTGGCTACAATAAAGAACATTTGGTTTACTTCACTAAAAGGAATATCCCTTAATGCTGAGATGGCGTCTTCTTGGTATTTCTTCTGTTGTTAGTTTTTAACATAGTTATCTGCGATTGTGGGATAGAATTGAGTAAAGAGGTACTCATCATGTTTATTCCAATTAAGAGTACATAACCGATTACTACAGTAACGAGGTGGACAGGGAATGCAACTGCCCAATATTTTTGAAGACTAAAGGTTAAGCCCGAGGAGTTTAACCAAGATTCAGTAATAAAAGCCCACACAAAATATAATATGAAGTCAAATTGAGAGCTTAAGAAAAGAACAAAGCCATAACTCGCTCTTTCTTGCAATGCGACAGTGAATTTTCCACCATTTTCCCTGTGGCTTTAGATAATCTCAGCTCTGAATCCCATGCGCAAGTGCCTACCCTTGAGCACAGAGGGGTGAGAGAGAAGAAAACTGAGACAAAGCCTCTGCCCACTCCTGCCAGGATGCAGGCACACCCTGACCCTCCACCTTAGTCTGACGGGAGCTCTCAAGTGTAGTCGCTTGCTTGGCACTGCGTCATGATTTATTCATTAAGTAAATATTTATTGAACGCTTGCTATGCATCAGGCACTGTTCTAGATTTTAGAAAAGCATCAATGAACAGAAAAAAACTTTCTGACCTCGTGAGGAATACTGCCTTCTCTTCCTCTCCTTCTCCCTGCCTCTCTTCATCTAGTGAATTAGGAAACCAGGGTTCTACACCTAACTTAACCACGAATTAGATCGATGACATTCACTAGCATTTCTGAGTTCAAATGCCCTCGAACAAATCCTAAAGATGAGCAACACACCCATCTGACAGCCACGGAGGATCCCCAATTCAATCTAAAAAAAAAAAAAAAAGCTTATGTTATCTAGGGACTCATAGGCCAGACATGCACCCAGACACCTGTAATACAATAGAGGAAAAAAAAATAAACATGTAATAAGGATGGAAACAGGATTATTTCCAATTTGTGGAAGCCTAGGAGGATTCCACTGAATCCTTATGTGTTGAGTAAGATTGGGAATAATTGTTAATGAACGGGAGGAAGTTTCAAAGCAGAATGTACAGAGCAGTAAGGTGGTGATAAGGGCTTCTGTAGGAGAAATAAGTAGTTCATTTTAGCTAGATCACACTGAAAGAACCAAACACTAAATTTGTATTAATTTTTATGATAAAAGTGACCTAGACTTTTTTTTTTTGCTTCTGGATTGTGTTTAGGTGATGTCACAGACACATCTACAGGTGCCTGTTAACTCTTCTCTTCTATAAGAAGTATTTGAATTGAAAAATTTGATAAACTAAGTCTTGCTGTAACTCTTCAATTAGTGTTGGTCAGCTTTCTCTCTCCCATTTTCCTCAAAGGCTAAGTCAGATGGCTCCACTTTTCTCAAATCTGAAAACTAACTGCCTCCCTTCTCATTCTCAACACATACTGGTATCTCCAACTATAGTAGTTGAGAACTTGGGCTCTATTGTCAGTCTATAAATTCAGGTGCTGGAACTGCCCCCTTCCTAGCTGTGTGACCTTGGACAAATTCCTTCACCTCCCTGAGCCTCTGTTTTCTTTTCTGTAAATAATAATTGGCTTTACCTCATCATGTTTTAGAGAGCACTGAGTTGGAAAAATCAGATGAAATGTAAGTGCTTCAAGATCTGAAACGTAGTAAATTTTCAGTAAATAGTTGCTATTATAACATTATAAATTGCCTAATATTCCAGAATCTAAACTAAAATTTCAACTGTTCCTATACTCATGTTACATCTCTTCTCCAGTTTTAGAAAAGAGATCATTCTTCCTGCTCAGAGCTAATCGTTCTTTTAACCTGTGCCCAGTACTATGTGTACCATCTTTTCTTCTTTGCTCAAAATTCTCACTCCACCAGTGATTTTGTTTCCTTCGAGATTCTTTAACCTTTCCATTTCTACTCTTCCTTCTCAGCCTATAAATATATTCAAGTCTCTTTTATTTAAAAAAATGCAAGTGCTCAATATCACTAATATTCAGAGAAATTCAAATAAAAATCACTCAGAAATATTACCTCACACACGTATTAGAATGATTAGTACCAAAAAGATAAGAAATAAGTATTGCAAGAGTGTAGAGAAAAGGAACACTTGTGCACTGTTTGTAGGAATGTAAATCGATGTAGCCATTTTAGAAAATAATACAGAGGTTCCTCAAAAAAATAAAAGTAAAACTACCATATGATCCAGCAATTCTACTTCTGGGTATTTATTGAAAGAACAAAAACACTAACTCTAAAAGGTATATGCACTCCTGTGTTCATTGCAGCATTATTTACAATAACCAAAATATGAAAGCAACCTAAGTGTTCACAGTGAATGAATGAATAAAGAGAATAGAGAAATATTGTTCACTCATAAAAAAGAAAGAAATCTTGCCATTAGTGACATGGATGGACCTTGAGGGCATTATGCTAAGTGAAATAAGTCAGACAAAGAAAGACAAATACTATATAATTTCTCTTATATACAAAATATAAAATTAAGCAAAACAAAGAAAAAAAATGCTGAACTCCAGACACAAAACAGATTGTTGGTTGCCAAAGGTAAAGGGTGCACAAAATGGGGAAGAGTATCAAAAGATGCAACTTCCAGTTATGAAATAAATAAGTCCTGGGATGTAGTGTACAGCATGTTGACTACAGTTAATAATACTCTATTGCATATTGGAAAGTTGTTAAGAGAGTAAGTCTTAAAAGAATTCATCATAATAAACAAATCGTTAACCATGTTTGGTGATGGATGGAACTAGATTTATTGTGGTGATCATTTGCAATGTAAACAAATATTGAATCATTATGTTGTAGACCTAAAACAAATGTTATATGTCCATTATACCTCAATACTTATTTAAAAAATGTTTTGCAAACAGATGCAAAATTTTTATCAATGATAAATCTGAAAACCACTAACTACTATGGATTTGGGCATGATTAGTTTTGACTATAACACAATATTTAATATTTAGAAGATTGAGTAAATTTTAATTTATAAGAACTAGAGTTTTGATTACATAAAGGTCTAATATTCACTTTCTTGTTAGTGTGATGATAATCAAGGAGAAAAAAAGCATAATAATTTTATATGATTATAGGATTGATCATTGGACCTGAATGAGTAATGAGAAGTTTTATGGATTCCTGAAATTTTGGATGTAAATATCTTTTTAAAGTTCTCACACAAGAAAAAAATTATAACTATGTGGTGATGGATGTTAACTAGACTTATTGTGGTGACCATTTTTCAATATATACAAATATTGAATCATTATGTTGTACACCTAAAACTAATATAATGTTATATGTCAATTATATCTCAATGAAAAAAAAAATTGTATTACCATTAGCTTTTGCCCGGTCTTTCTAATCTTTCCTCTCTCTCAAGCTTCTTACTCATGCTATTTAAAGTCATCACTCCCTTATCTCTCATTCAGTAATCAACTACAATCTAACTTTTACGCTCATTTGTCCACTAAAACAGCTCTCGCTAAGACCACCTGCTCATTTCCACAGCTAAGTACTACTTCTCAGGCTTTGTGTTAGGGGATTCTGCCTCTGGTTGAGGTTAAGTCCCTGTTATATTTCTGATTTGGGGCTGTGAAACAACAATCATTATGCCTCCCTTCAGCTAGTGGCCACCATTGAAGATGATTACTTCCTGTCCTGAGAGGAGACTTGAGACAGAGTCTGAAACTGCTTCTGTGTGTTCTAGCATCTGAGCATCTCAAAACCAATGATTTGGGTGACTATAATCAAATTTGACACTCATATTCCAATTTGAACTTTTAGTCATCTTACAATCACTATGCTGCCATCTCCATCAGAATGGTTTTGTCCCAAAAATAAAATGGTAATTTATTAGTGCACACTACCATTAGCCCCATGTTCTATGTTTTCCTGTCTTCATTCTGCTACTTCAACTCACAGTTATTTCTCAATGCACTTTTTATTCTAAAAAGCCCTCTTACATTTGTAAGACATCACACATCCACATCCATATTATTGGAAGACTGTATTAGACTTACAATATTTCTCTCTACCCCATAGCCTGTTATCATCATGTGACTTCAATGTCCACAAGAATGATCCAACCAAAAGCCTATTCTTAGAATTCCTTGACTTCCTTCGAGACTTCCTTCTTCAAATCCATTTTCACTTCACCTATTCGTTTTTATGTTTAAACCTGAACCTCAAGTTTACATGGAAGCACTCCACAATTGAAATCTTCAGCTCACATATCATATTTTTTGATGGCAACAACTGGTCCTGCCAGTTTTCTCATATCTTCAGCACCACCTATTCTATGGCTGCTCTTTGACTCTTTAGAGAACTCTAGTTTCTAAATCTCCACATTTTCCTCACAGCCTAGAAATCTTCTCTAACCGGGCGAGACCACCTAGTAGACCAACTGAACCACGTCCCCATTAACAGTTTCAATTTCTTTGCATTATTTTCATTCACCAATAAGGTTATTGTTAGTCCATACAGCAACTTTTTGCAAATTATAAAAGATGTCCCCCACCGAGTTCACAGCTTGTTTGTTAAACAAAATTGTTTGTTAGAAGAAAACATAGGAGAAAAACTTTTTGAACTCAAGTCAGGCAAATATTTTTTTTTAGATAAGACATAAAAATCATGACATAAAAAATTGATAGATTGAACTTATAAAAATGGAAATCTTGTGTTTTTTGTAACAAAATGTTTAAAAAATTAAAAATAAGCCATGGCTGAGTATAAGAATGTGAAAAGCACATGTGTATTAATAGATTTGTATCAAAAATGTATAAAGAACTCTCAAAACTTAATCATGAGATAAATAATCTATATAGAAGGGGCAAAAGAGACTTCTGATTGCAGCCAAGAAGGTGAAAATCAATTACTCCCAGTTCCTTCTCCCTCAAAACTAAAAGCACTGTATATAAGACAAAAAAAAAGCATAATACGGCTCTGAAATGTGGAAATAAATAAACTGCCTTGTGACTTAACCCACAACATAATGGCGAACTCCTTTGGTTCCATTATGTCCTCTCATATATCCCAGACAGGGCATTGCAGAATCTTCCAATCTATAACAGCCAACAGATCCAAACAAAAAGTACTTTGAGAAATCTCTGTTCACCCTAACCAAAGGACTAGGGAAAAGATGGCCTAACATAACAAAAATAAATCTTTTTGACAGTACCTTCTCAACTCTAGTTAAACACCCAGGGAAAACTACCCACCTCAACAGTTTTATTAAGGACAAGTGGGTAGCTAATTTTCCACCTTTTCTCCCACAGAAGCAGGTAGAAACATGAAGAGCACCATAAACTTAAGTACATAAATTAATGTGAAAGACAGTAGAACTATATTTTTTGGTTTTGACTTGTTTTTCCTCATATCATTTAAAATACAACTGCATAAAGCAGTAATTATAAAGTGTTGATAAACTTTTAACATATAATGATGTAATTTCTATGGCAATAATAGCACAATTGAGGGGAGAGAAAATGAAGCCCTATAGGAATAAATATTTTGTATATTATTGAAATTTACTTGGTATTAATTTAAACTGGATTTGTTTCACTAAGATTTTATTCATTAGAGCAGTTTTACATTCATAGAAAAATTGAGAAAAAGGTAGAGATTTTTTATATACCTTCTTCTCCCACGCAAGCATCTCCCACCATAGTGGTAAATTTGTTACAATTGATGAACTTATACTGACACATCATAATCACTTGAAGTCCATAGTTTACATTTCAGTTTACTTTTGTATACTCCATGGGTCTGGATAAATGTATAATGACAAGTATCCATCATTATGGTACCAAAAGTGTATTTTTACCGCCTTAAAAATCCTCTATGCTCCACCTATTCATTCCTCCTGCCCAAAACTCTGGTAGCCACTGATCTTTTTTACTATCTCCATAGTTTTGCCTTTTCCAGAATGTCATTTAGTCGGAATTGTACAGTATTTTGAAGTTACCTTCTTTCACTTAGTAATATGTATTTTAAAGTTATTCCATGTTTTTTCATGGCTCAGTAGCTCATTTATTTTTATTGTTTGGATGTGCCACAGTTTATATACTCATTTACCTACTGAGTGGCATTTTGTTTCCTTCCAAGTTTTGGCAAGTATGAATAAAGCTGCAATGAATATCTGTGTATGGGATATTGTATGAACATAACTTTTCAATTCCTTTGGGTAAATATTAATGAGCAAATTGGTGGATCATATGGAAGAGTATGTTTAGTTATATAACAAACCACCAAACCGTCTTCCAAAGTAGCTGTACCATTTTGCATTCCCACCAGCAATAAATGATCTACATCTTCACCATTATTTGATGTCTGTATTCCAGATTTTGGTCATTCTAATAGGCATTTCATTTTTGTTTTAATTTGTATTTCCCTTATAACATGTGATGTAGAACATTTTTAATATGCTTATTTGCAATCTGTATATCTTCCTTATTGAAATATCTATTAAAGTCATTGTCCATTTTTAAAATTGGTTTTTTTTTTTATTGCTGGGTTTTAACCATTCTTTGTATATTTTGAATAACTGTACTTTGTCAAATATACCTTCTGGAAATATTTTAGCTCAGTCTGTGGCTTGTATTCTCATTCTCCTGTCATTGTCTTTGACAGAGAATAAATTTTTAATTTTGATGAAGTTCAGCTTATCGATTATTTCTTCATGAATCATGCTTTTGGTCTTGTATCTAAAAAGTCATCATCATACTCAAGGTCATTTAGGTTTTCTTCTATGTTATCTTCTAGGAGTTTTATAGTTTCACATTTTGCGTTTAGGTCTCAAATCAACTTTGAGTTAATTTTTGCAAAAGGTGTAAGTTCTGTGTCTAAATTCTTCCCTTTTTTTGTATGTGGATGTCCAGCTTATCCAGTACCATTTGTTGAAAAGATATTCTTTGCTCCATTGTGTTACCTTTGCTTTTTTGATAAAAAATCAGTTGACTATCTACATGGGTCTATTTCTGCACTCACTATTCTGTTCATCTATTTTTTTCTATTATTTCTCCAATTACACATGGTCTTGGTTAATATATCTTTATAGTAAGTCTTGAAGCTGGCTAGGGTCAGTCCTCCAACTTTATTTTCCTCCTTCAATATTGTGTTGCTTCTTCTGTTTCTTTTGCCTCTTTGTAAAAACATTTGATTGGTTAGTCAATATCCACCAAATGACTTGCTGAGATTTTAATTTTGATTGAATTGAATCCATAGACCAAGTTGGGAGGAACTGACAACTTGACAATATTGAGTCATCCTATCCATGAACATAGAATTTATTTATTTAATTCTTTTATTTCATTCATCAGTTTTCTAATTTTTCCCATATACAACTTGTATTGGATTTATACCTAAGTATTTTATTTTGGAGGTGCAAAAGTAAAAGATATTGTGTTTGTTTGTTTGTTTTTTTAATTTCAAATTCTATTTTCTCCATTGCTGATATGTAGGAAAGTGACTGACTTTTATATATCAATTTTGTATTCTGCAACCTTGCCATAGTTGCTTATTATTTCCAGGAGATTTTTTGTCCATTCTTTTCTATTTTCTACATAAACAATCATGTCATTTACAAAGACAATTTGATTTCTTTCTCCCCATTCTGTGTACCTTTTATTTTCATTTCTTGTTTTATTGAATTAGCCAGAAGTTCCAGTACATTGTTGAAAGTGAGTGGTGGTAGGGGATATCTTTGCCTTCTACCCGACATTAGCAGAAAAGCTTTGAGATTCTCACTATTAAGTACTATGTTAGCTGTAGAGGTTTTATTGTATATTTTTTTTATCAAGATGAAAAGGTCTTTCATATTACTATACTTAGAGTTTTTATCATAACTAACAATTAGATTTCGTTGAATGCATTTTCTGAATCTATTAATATGATCATGTGATTTTTCTTTTTAGCCTGTTGATGTGATGGATTACATCAATTGATTTTCAAATAATGAAACAGGCCTGCATTGCTTGGACAAAACCCACTTTTTTCTGGTGTATAACTCTAAGCATTGTTGAATTTGATTTGCTAATATTTTGTTCAGGACTTTGCATCTTTATTTATGAGAAATATTGGTGTGTAGTATTTTTGTACTGTTTTTATCTGGTTTTAATATTAGAGTAATGCGGGCCTCATAGAATGAATTAAAAAGCATACCCTTTGGTTCTATCTTCTGAAAGATAATATAGAGAATTGACATAAGGTAGTCTAAATATTTGGTAGAATTCATCAGTGAACCCATCTGGGCTTGGTGCTTTTGGCTTTAGAAGGTTATTTATTATTGATTTAATTTATTTAATAGATACAACCCACTGAGACTGTCTATTTCTTTTTGTGTGGGCTTTGTCTTTCAAGAACTTGGTCCATTTCATCTAAATGATCACATTTGAGGTCATAAAGTTGTTCATAGTATTATTTTATTATCCTTTTAATGTCCATAGAATATGTAGTTATGCCCCTTCTTTTGTTTCTGATCTTAGGAATTTATGTTCTGTCTTTTTTTCTTTGCCTGTCTAGAGGCTTATCAATTTTACTAATCTTTTCAAAAACAGATTTTGATTTCACTGATTTTTTAAAATGATTTTCTGTTTTCAATATTATTTGATTTTTGCTCTAATTCTTTTTTCCAAACATGCAAACTACTTTATTTTTGTCTTTTATTTATTATTATTTTATCTTAATTTTTAAATTACAGTTGACATTCAATACTATATTAGTTTCAGGTGTACAGTGTAGTGGTTAGACATTTATATAACTTATGAAGTGATCCTTCTGATAACTCTAGTGCTCTAATTCTTTTTTTATTATTTTGTTTTGCTCACTTTCAATTGAATTTAATCTCTTTTTAGTTCCTAAGGTGGAAACTTAAGTTACTGATTTTAGATCTTTCTTCTTTTTTAATATATACATTCAATGCAATAATTTTTCCTCTAAGTGGTGAGTTGGCTGCATCTCACAAATTTTGAAAAATTGCATTGTCATTTTTATTTAGTTCAAAACATATTAAATATCTCTTGAGATTTGTTTTGGAGCCATGTGTTATTTACAAGTGTGTTGTTTAAGCACCACATATTTTAATATTTTCCAGTTATCTTTGTTATTGATTTCTGGTTTAATTCAATTGTGATCTGAGAAAAGGGCCAACATTGTATGATTTCTATTCTTTTAAAATTATTAAGATTTGCCTTATAGCCTAGAATGTGGTGTCTTGGTGTGCTTGAGAAAAAAAAAATATGTATTCTGTTGATGTTAGATAAAGTAATCTATAGATATCAATTATACACAGTTGATTGGCGGTGGCGTTGAACCCAACAATATGCTTACTGATTTTCTGTATGCTACATCTGTCCATTTATGAGAGGAGTGTTGAAGTTTCAAAGTATAATAGCGGATTCACCTATTTCTCTTTGAAATTTTATTAGGTTAGGCCTCAGATACTTTGACACTCTATTGTTAAACACATACACAAGGATTATTATGCCATCTTTAAAAATTGACCACTTTATAATTATGTAATGCTCTCTTCTATCCCTGATAACTTGCTTTGCTTTGAAGTCTGATCTGTCTGAAATTAAAATAGTCCTGCTTTCCTTTGATTAACATTAGCATGGTATATTCTTTATTCATTTATTTTTAATCTATTTATTTTTATATTTAAAGTGAGTTTCTTGTAGATAACATGTAATTAGGACTTGTTTTTAAGCCACCCTAACAATCTGTTTCTTTAATTGGTGCATTTGGGCAATTGATGTCCAAAGTGATTACTGATAGAGTCAGATTAATATCTATAATATTTGTTACTGTTTTCTATTTATTGTCCTTACTCTTTTTTCCTATTTTTGTTTTGTACTTATTTTATGCTATTTTGGTTTTAATTGAACATTTAATATGATTCCATTTTCTCTCATTTATCAGTACATCAATTTACATTCTTTAATTCTTTTTACATGAATATTTATTTTTTTCCTGGCTTTATTGAAATATAGTAGACAATTAGTTGTTCATATTTACATTGTAAAATTCATTTAATTTTTTTTTTCAATTTTATTTGGCATACAATAATATACCGATTTCAGCTGTACAACGTAGTAATCAAAGATCCACATACTCACAAAGCAGTCACCCCACTAAATCTAGTACCCCCTTACATATTTATTACATTACTAACTATCTAACCCATGATACACTCTACATCTCCATGTCTGTTCTGCAACTATCCATTTGTACCTCTTAATCCCTTTGCTTTTTTTCTTACACTCCAATCCCCCTCCCATCTAGTATCTCTCAAAATATTCTCTGTATCTATGAGTTTATTTCCGCTTTTGCCATTGTTTATTTGTTCTTTAGATTCCACATGTACATGAAATCATGCGATATGTGTCTTTCTCTATCTTTCCCATTTAATTCAGGGCAATACCCTCTAGGTCCATCAAGGAAATATCTTTTTCCATCCCCTTCCTTTTAGTCTGTCGGTGTCTTTTAATCTGAAGAGAGCCTCTTGTAGGCAGCATATATAGGGTTCTTATTTTCTTATCCATTCAGCCACTCTCTCTTCTGGTTGGAGCACTGAATTCTTTTCCATTTGAGGTACTTATTGATAGATATGTAGTTGTTACCATTCTTTATTCCTGTTTTTGATACATGTTTTTCTCTTCTTAAAGAAGTCCCTCCAACATTTCCTGTAATACTGGCTTGGCGGTGATAAATTTCTTTAGCTTCTTTTTGTCTGGGAAGCTCTTTATCTGTCCTTCAACTCTAAATGATAGCTTTGCTGGATAAAGTAATCTTGATTGTAGATTCTGGGTTTTCATCACATCAAATATTTTGTGCCAAGCCCTTCTTCCTGCATGGTTTCTTTTAAGAAATCAACTGCCAGCCTTATGGGTTCTCCCTTGTAGGTAACTATCTGTTTTTTTCTTGCTGCTTTTAAGATTCTCTTTTTGTATTTAACCTTTAGCATTTTAATGATGATGTGTCTTGGTGTGGGCCTCTTTGGGTTTCTGGTTTTGAGGGCTCTCTGTGCTGCCTGGGGTTTTATGTCTATTTCCTTCACCAGGTTAGGGAAGTTTTTTTTTTATCATTATTTCTTCAAATAGCTCTTCAATGTCTTATTTTCATTCATGTACTTCTATGAAATGACTATTTTTACATTTAATAGTGTCCCATAGGCTCCTTAAATTATTATTATAGTTTTGCCTTCTTTTTTCTTGCCATTCTTATTGAGAGTTCTCAGCTTCCAATTCCTATATATCAGCAGTTCAACCCTGCTCTTTATCTACTCTGTTGATACCCTCTAATACACTCTTCATCTCAGATAATGTGTTCTTCATTTCTGACTGATTCCTTTTTAAAATTTCCATTTCTATTTTTACGTTTTTTATTTCTTTGTTAAAGTTCTCATAGAGTTCATCTACAATTCCTTTAATTTCATTGAGCATTTTTTAAAACCAATGTTTTGAACTCTGCATCTCTTAGATTGCTTGGCTCCATTTTTTTTTTTTTTTTGCATCTCTGTTCTTTTCCTTCAAATGGTTTCTGCTTCTTTGTTTTCCCATTTTAACTGCATTTCTGCGTGTGCTTCTGTGTACTAATCAAAGCTTCTAAGTCTCCCAGTCTTATTAGTGTGGCTTTGTGTAGCAGGTGGCTTTGTGTCCAGTGGCTTTGTGTCCAGTGGCACAATCCTGAGAGGGGTTCAGGTGCAGGCCAAGTTTAGTCCCAGCCTGCGCCCCTCCAGGGCCACCTGTTAAGATTCAGCAAGCAAGCCACAGATTCTGTGCTTATAGTTGCCTCAAGAAGCCATGCCAGAAACCGAGATCAGCTGCCACCAGTGTGAGTTTTGTCCCTGCTCAGCAAGTGGCACAGGACTGCCTGAGGATACAACTGAATGTGGCTTGGGTGGGGCTGTGAGTTAGGGGAGGCAGAGTTTCAAAGAAACCTCTGGGTGGAGCAATCTCTCTTATCCGGTTTGGTGAAGTCTCAGCTATGGCAGTGCCTGCATCTGCACACTGGGAGCGGGGAAAGACTGAACAGAGGAGCTATGGATCCCACCAGCACTTCTTCCTGGGAGAAAACCTCTTCTCCCACTCTTGCTCTGACATCTCAGTGACCCCTGTAAGTCCCTGTTGACCCCTGAGCAGCCAACCGATACTGGTGCTCAAAGCAAGCTGGTCTGTCACCATGGAAGTCTGGTTGCAGACACAGCCCCTTTAAGAAGCATCTGTAGCTGCCGGTTGTAGCTGCTGTAGCCTCTGTCTCATTCAGCACCTGGGGACCTGGCAGCCTCGTGTCTTCACCCCCTCCTACTTCCAACCGTTGCAGGGTGATTTCTTATTTCTCTCCCTAGTTGTACTGCTTCTGTTCATTTAGACCCCAGGTGACTTTGCTTGCTGTTTGCTCCGTGTTTCTGTCTCAACTTTGATGTGGTTGCAAGAGGAAATTAGCAAAACTTGTATCACCTATACCATTTTGCCCAGTTCTTGTATGTCCTCTTCATTGAAATGTCCAGGTCTGTTGCAGATTTTCTAATTGGATACATTAATGTACTGTTGAGACTTAAAAGACTTTTATATATTTTAGATAAGTGTCTTTTGTCAGATTAGTGATGGAAAATTTTTTCTCCCATTCTGTAGCTTGCCTTTCCACCTTTAATAGGAATTTCACAAGGAAAAGTTTTAAATTTGATCAAATGCAATTTAAAATTTTTCTCTTATGGGTCATGATTTTTATATCAAGTCTAAGAACTTTTTACCTGGTCACAAATTCCAATAATTTTTACAAAGCGTTTTCCTAAAAGCTTAATAGCCCATGGTCTACCTTGAGTTAATTTTTTATAAGGCGTGACACTTAGTTTTAGGCTTAATTTTTTTGTTTGCTTATTGATGTCCAATTGCTACAGTATCATTTATTGAAATAATTTTTCTTTCTCTACCAAATTACTTTTGCACCCTTGCCTAAATAATTTTGGTATGTTGACTCAGGTCTGTTTCTATGGGTCTATTTTTATTCAGTTTCATTAGTCTATGTGTCTCTCTCTGTACCACACTTTATTGATTATTGTGTCTATAATGTAACTTTATCTACAAATACAATGATTTCCCAAACTTATTGTTCTTTTTCAAAATCGGTTTAAGTATTTTAGGTGATATTCTTTTCTATATACGTTTTAAAATATATTTCTCTCTGTCTACAAAAACTTCTTGCTGGGATTTTTAAATAGCAAATTTACTGAGATATAATTCATGTAACATGAAATCCACTTTTTAAAACTATACAATATAGTGGGTTTTAGCATATTCACAAAGTTGTGAGACCATCACCACTATCTAATCTCAGGATATTTTCATCATTTCAAAAAGAAGCTGTCAGTACCCAATAGTACTCAGTCCCCATACCTCCCTTCCCCCAATGCTATGGTCTGAATGTTTGTGTCTTCTGCTCCCAAATTCTTATGTTGAAATTCTAATGTCCAACTTGATGGTATCAGTTGATGTGGACTTTGGTAGGTGCTTGTGATGAGGGATGAGCCTTCATAAATGGAAGCCACGCAAAGATGGAGGCAGAGATGGGAAGTATGCGGCCAACAGCCCAGGGATGCATGGCATATCTCAGTCCAATCTTTTACTTTCAGTTTATTTGTATATTTGAATCTAAAATGGTGTCTCATGTTGTAAGCGTATAGTTGGATCCAATTTTATAAATTCTTACTGTTGGTTTTTATGTGTTTATAAGCATGTTTAAATCTTTCACATTTAATGTAATTACTAAAAAGGAGGGATTTTGATATTTTTCTTTATGTCTTATGAAATTTTTGAACTCCTATTTGTTTATTACTGCCATATTTGTGACAAATATATATTTTCTGGAATACACCTTAAATCCCTTTAGTATTTCTTTTATAAATTTTAAAATTATTTTCTTAGTAGTTTCTCTGGAGATTGCAATGAACATTTTAGCTTATGAAAATCTAGTTCAAACAGGATATATCCCCCCCAAAAAAACTATACCTTGGTGTATTCACTCTATAGAAAATCAAAGATGAAGGTGAACCCCAGAATTAACTAGAGGAGAAAGTATCTTACTGATAGAAGAACAAAGATAAGAATTACATTTGAATTTATCTCAGAAACCAAGCAAGCAAAAAGAGAGTGGTGTGAAATATTTAAAGTGTTGAGAAAAAATATAACAACCTAGAATGATGTGCCCTGTAAAATTATCCTTCAAAAGTTAAGGAGAAATAAATACTTTCTGAGAGAAATGAAAATCTAGGGAATTTGTTGCCATTGGACTGACTTTGCTAGAAATGTTAATAGAAGTTCTTAGCAAGAAGAAAAATAATATAGATCAGACTTGGATCTATGTACAGTAAGAAAGAGCATTGAAGAAAGAATAAATAAAGGTAAAATTAAACTTTATTTTACTTATTCTTAATTGATCTAACAGAAAACTGTTCAAAATAATGCCAACAATGTATTTGATAATGCATGTTTATGTGTACATATATACATGCATGTTAATGTATGCATATATATAAATGAAAAAATGGCAGCAATGATTCAAGAGATAGGAGCAAGAAATTCAATATTTTTAATGTTATTATAAGGTACTTACACTACGCACAAAGCGGTTGTGTTATTTAAAAGTGGACTTAGATTAGCTGTAAATGAATATTGCAAACTCTAAGGCAAGCACTAATTTTTTTTTAAAGTGGGAGGAGAAAAAAAATGGTGTAGATGATAGAGGCTTTGTTCATCCCTCTTGAGACCAAATCAAAGTTGTGACAGAATCACAGAGCAAACAGCAAGGAAAGTCACCTGGGATCTAGATAAATAAGCCCTACAACAAGGGAGAGAAATTAGAAATCACCCTGCAATGAGAGGAGTAAGACGGGGAAAGAATGCAAGGCTGCGTGGTCTCAAGTGGCTGAGGGAGACAGAGGGATAGCAGCAGCAGCTGGCAGCTGCAGAAGCCTCTTAAGGGAGCTGTGTCTGTGAGGAGACTTTTACGGTGACAGACCAGCTCATTCTGAGCACCAGCACCGGTGGTGCTGCGTGGAGGGCACCAGGGACTTACAGGGGGACACTGAGTTGTTGGAGTGAGGGCCAGAGGCTAGGGTATTTCCCAGACAGAAGTGTTAGTGGTATTCATTGTTCCTCTGTTGAGCCCTCCCCATCCCAGTGTGTAGACTCAGTGCCACCGTAGCTGAGACATTGTCAAACTGGATAGGTCGCTCTGCCTAGAGGATTGCCTGAAACACTGCCTACCCCAACTTGCAGTCCTACCCAAGCCACATCCAGATGTGTCCTCTGTGAGTCATGTGCTCCTTGCTGAGCAGAGATATTTGCATACCTATGTTAATTAAAGCATTATTCAAAATAGCAAAGATATGAAAACAACCTAAGTGTCATCATGAATAAATGGATAAAGAGGACTAGAATGGTGGTTACCAGGGTCAGGTGGTAGGAAATTGGGTAGATATTGTTTAAGTGTGCAAATTTATAACTAGTATATAAAAAAGTTTTGTATATCTAATGCACAATAAAGTGATTATAGTCAACAAAACTATATACAAACTTCAAAGTTACTAAGAGAATAAATCTTAACTGTTCTCAACACCAAAAATATTATATGATGTGTTAATTAACATTACTGTAATAATAATACTGCAATATATAAATGTATGAGACCAACATACTGTACACCTTAAACTTACATAATATTATATCTCAATTTAAAAAACACATAGAGGCTGAATAGATGAAAAAATTTCAACCATATGATGCTTACAAGAGACTCACTCTAGCTTTATGTATGACATAAATAACCTGACATGGAAGGGACAGAAAAAGATATTGCATGAAAACGTTAACCAAAAGAAAGCAAGAGCATCTATATTTATATTAGACAAAATAGATTTTCAGTCAAAATCTGCCACAAGAGACACAAAAGGTCACTATATAATCAAAAAGGGTCATTAAATCATGAGGACATAACAATTATAAATATATATGCACCCAATATTTTGAGTACCTAAAAATACAAAGCAAATATTAACAGAACTAAAAGGAGAAAGATGCAGCAATATAATAATAGGAAACTTCAACACCCTACTTTTTAAAAATCAATAAATCATTCAGATAGAAAATCAATAAGGAATTAGAACACTTGATAAAATGATAGAACAAATGGACCTAACCGTCATAAAAAAGAACATTGAATTAAACAGCAGCAGAGTAAACATTTTTCTCAAGTACACATGGAATACTCTCAAGGATAGGAAATATATGAGGTGACAGAGTAAGTCAACAAATTTAACGAAATCGAAGTCATACCAGGTATTTATTTCAACCGCAATAGTGTACGACTGGAAATGGATAATAAGAGAAAAACTGAAAATTTCACATATAAGTGGAAAATCAAAAAAAAACCACTCTTTAAAATTAATGGGTTAAAGAAGAAAGCAAAAAGGGAAATAAAAATGTTTTTTAAATAAATGAAAATAGAAACACAAAATACCAAAACTTATGAAATGCAGCAAAAGAAGTGCTAAGAGGGAAGTTCCTAGCAATAAATGCCTACATAAAAAATAAGAAAGATCATCAATAAACAACCTTATTTTACACTCGAAGACCTAGAAAAAGGAATTAAACCCAAACTTAGCCAAAGGATGGAAATAAAGTTCCAAGCAATGAAGAACAGAAAGTCAGATCAACAAAACCAAGATTTCTTTTAAGAGATAATTGACAAAACTTTAGCTAGCCTACCCGAGAAAAAAAGGCTGAAATAAATAAAATTAGAAAAGAAAAAAAGAGACATATAGCTAATAACACAATTACAAAGGATCATAAGAGAATAATATGAAAAATTATATACCAGTAAATTAGATATCCAGGAAAAAATGTATATATTTTTAGGAATGTACAATCTACCTAGACTGAATCATGAAAATAGAAAATCTGAACAGATTAATAATGAATAAAGAGATTGAATCAGTAATCAAAAACCTCCCAGTATAAAAATAACAGGTCCAGATGGCTCTATTGGTGAATTCTACCAAATATTTAAAAAATAATTAATACTAATCATTCTCATACTTTCAAAATTTAAAGATGTAAAAGCACTTTCAGACTCATTTTATAAAGCCAATATTACTCTAATACCAGAGCCATACAAGGACACCCCAAGAAAATATAACTATAGATCAACATCCCTGATGAATATAAATGCAAAAATTCTTACCAAAATATTAGCAAATTGAATTAAACAGCACATTAAGAAGGTCATACACCATGACCAAGTGGGATTTATCCTTGAAATGAAAGAATAGTTTGACGCATAAAAATCAATAAATGTAATACACCACATTAACAAAATGAATTATAAAAATCATTTGATTATCTCAATAGATGTAGAAAAACATTTGACAAAATACAACATCCTTTCATGATAAAAATTCTCATCAAATTTGGTATAAGATGAATGTACCTTATCATCATAAAGGCCATATAGGACAAGCCCGTATCTAACATCATTTTCCATTGTGAAAAGGTAAAAGCTTTTCTTCTACAATCAAGAACAAAACAAGGATGCCCACTCTCTCCATTTTTGTTCAGTATTGTACTGGAAATCCTAGCCACAGTAATTAAGGAAGAATAAGAATTTAAAAAGCATCGAAATCACAAAAGAAGTAAAATAGTTTCTGATTGCAGATGACAAGATCTTATATATATATAAGATCTTGCATTTATATATATATATATAAGATATTATCTTATATATAATATTTGGTGATATTATATATAATATTTGGTGATATTATCTTATATATAATATTTGGTGATATTATATATAAGATAATATCACCAAAACACTGATATAACTAATAAACTAATTCAGTAAAGTTGCAGGTTACAAAGGCTACAAATAAAAATATGCCATTTTTCTATACAAATGAACTATCCAACCTGCATACCATGAACTATGCAAAATGAAAATCAAGAAAACAATTCAATTTATAATAGCATCAAAAAAAACTTCCAAATACAGTTTGCACTAAATAAAATTGACATTTTTTTTAATTTTTCAATTACAGTTGACATACCATATTATATTAGTTTCTGACCTAAGTTTTATGTTGCACATTATTCTGAGAATCTTGGTGAAAGCTCATGTTGTCCAGTTTTATTCCACAAGGAACGTGAATCATCCTTTTGTCCAGAGTATCCACACTATATACACTATTAGTCACTTAGTAGCTGTCTCATTAGTGTAAGCATACTGATTAGACATTTATATACTTTACAAAATGACCATTCCGATAAGTTTAGTACTCATGTAACATCATACATAGTTATTACAATATCATTAACTATATTCCCTATGATGTACTTTACATTTTTAAACTGACAATTTGTATTTCTGAACCCCTTTCACCTTATTCACCCATGTCCCAACCCCTCTGGTGATCATCAATTTGTTCTATGTATCTATAAGTATCTATAAGTTTGTTCCTGTCTTATTTGTTCATTTATTATGTTTTTTTTTACATTGCATACATAAATGAAATCATACAGTATCTGTCATTCTCTGTCTAACTTATTTCACTTAGCATAATGCCCTCAAGTTTCATCCATATTGTCACAAATGTCCTGATTTTCTTTTTTATGGCTTTCTTTTTTATGGTTGAATGATATTCAAATATATAGATAGATAAATAGATAGATAGATAGATAGATAGATAGATAGATAGATAGATATCATGTAAATATGTGTGTGTATACACACACACATATTTACAGCCATCAACAGACATTTAGATCATTTCTATGTCTTGACTATTGTAAATAATGTTGCAATGAACATAGGGGAAGAGATATTTCTTTGAGATAGCAGTTTCATTTCCTTCAGATGTATTCCCAGAAGTCGAATTGCTGAATCATATGGTGGTTCTAATTTTAAATTTTTGAGGAAATTCCATACTGTTTTCCATAGAGTTAATGCCAATTTACATTCCATTAACAGTATATCATTCCATTAATAGAAAGATTCCTCTTTCTCCACATCCTCACTAGCACTTGATATTACTTGTCTTTTTGATAATAGCCATTCTAACAGGTGTGAAGTGATATCTCACTGTGGTATTGATTTGCATTTTTTATTATTATTTGTGATGTTGGGAAATTTTTCATGTACCTGTTGGCCATTTGAACATCTCTTTTGGAAAAATGTCTGTTCAGTTCCTTTGCCCATTTTTTTAATTGGATTGTTTTTGCTTTTGTTTTTGCTTTTGCTATTGAGTTGTATGAGTTCCTTATATACCTTGAAGATTAAACCCTTAGCAAATATGTGGTTTGCAAGTGATTTCTTCCTTTCTATAGATTGCCTTTCCATTTTTTTGATTGCTAATTTTGCTGTGCAGAAGCTTTTTAGTTTGATGTAGTACCTTTTGTTGATTTTAGCTTTTGTTGCTTGTGCTTTGTGTGTCATATCTATAAAATTATTGCCAAGACCGATGTTAAGGAGGTTTTTTTCCCCCTTATGTTTTCTTAATCCATTTTTAGTGGATTTTTATGAACAGTGTAAGATATAGGTCCAGTTTTACTCTTTTGCATACGAATACCCAGTTTTCCCAGAACCATTTATTGAAGAGATGATCTTTTCTCCATTCAGTAATCTTGGCTCCCTTGCACATGTGATTCATCCTAATATTTCCACTGGAAAACACTGCTCTAGGGAACTGCTCCTGTCTTTCCCTTTCTTCAATTTTTGGCCAGCTGGATAAAGAGGACCATGAAATCATAGAAAATGGCTGAGGTTTGATGAGATCAAGATGTCTTCTTCCCTGAATTATCAATTCTAGAAATGCTGCCCACTGACCAAACACCAACATTAAACTATTTAATGCATGAGAATTTATATATATATAAATATATATATATTTTATATAATTTATATATATATAATTTATATATATATTACATGACTAATATTGGGATGGCATTTGTAAAAAAGTAAATATACACTGATAATGCAAGTAGTACAGGGAAGAGTTGAGCAACATAAAGAGGATCTAGGGCATTGAAGTAGGCATTTTAAATGAGGTCCTGAAGCTAGTGAAAAAGAATACTCTATAAGAAGAAATGCAAGTGCAAAGTCCTGGAAGCAGGAGAACATTTTGTTTCTTCAAGGAGCACCAATGATGCCAATGTGGAAGGAGCATCGTTAGATGATAGGTCGAACCACTTGAAATTGCTGATATTTTACCTATTCTGACCTATAAACACATATATTTTATATACTTCAATGTTATGAGTGAGAATAGTAGATTATATTAGAAAGATAACAGAGAAAGGGCAGAAGAGTTGGACCATGTACAGTCTTGTAAGAAACTCTAAGCACTTTGACTTTTCCTCTAAATAAAATAGGGAGCCATTGTAGGTTTTGACTGATGTATGAGATTGGACTGTGAAGAACCATGACTGCAAGCAATCAGTCTAGTAAAGAGACTTTTGCAATGAACTGGTTATAGAAGAGGATGGCTCGAATTAGGGTGGTAGTAGTGAAAATGATTTAAATGGTTAGATTTTGGACAAATTTGAAAGTAGGAACAACATGATCATGACAAATTAGATGAGAGCTGTGAGAAAGAAGGACATTAAATTTTATACCTTGAGCAAATGGAAAGATGGAGTTTCCATTTACTGTGATGGGAAAGTAGGTATGCAGGTGAAGCAGGTTTTAGGGGAAATATAAGAATCTCAGTTTGGATATATTGACTTTGTTAGACAGCACTATGAAGATATCAAATAGGTAACTGGATTTGCACAATTGGAGTACAGTGAAAGGTCAGTCAAAAAATACAAATTTGAGACTTTTCAACTTATAGATGACATTTAAAGCCATAAGCCTAGATAAGATAACCAAAAAAGATAGTGTAAACAAGGTGTCTATGTACTGAGCCCTGGGACACAACAACATTAAGAGATGAGAGTAATAATGAAGAATGAATTTTAAAAGACTAAGAAGTAGCCAGTAAGTTGCCAGAAAAAACCCGGAGAGTGTGGGATCATGAGAGTCAAACAAAGAAGTGTTTCAAGGAAAATGGATGATCAAAGGCTGCTGATTGATAAAGAACAGTAAATTAAAATTAGAGGTTGTTGCCGACCTTGACAAGAGCTGTTTTTGTGGCCTGTTGGGGGAGCCAGTTTAGAATAGGAGTAGAGTTTAGAAACAACAGGAGAAAAAAATTGAAGACAATTGGTGGGCGACTCTTCCGAGGAGTTTTGTTGCAAAGGGGAGTAGAAAAATGAGGCGGTAGCTGGAAAGGTAACTGGAATCAGAATTGGGTATTTTTGAGATGGAAAAAGTAACATGTTCTTATGCTGATACAACCCAAAAACATAATGCTTGATGCAAAAAATAAGCAGGTTGTAGAAAATAGAAACAACATGACACAATTGATGCTTTAAAAAAATTCACCAATAATACCATATCTCATCTAATTTAAGACAAAGATTTTCACATATTTTTAGATAAAAAATGTAGCATCCTAGTATTTCTATTTGCTTTCTTTATTTT
This sequence comes from Pteropus vampyrus, assembly GCF_000151845.1. Classification (NCBI taxonomy): domain Eukaryota; kingdom Metazoa; phylum Chordata; class Mammalia; order Chiroptera; family Pteropodidae; genus Pteropus; species Pteropus vampyrus. Next base: position 860,820 of record NW_011889432.1, on the reverse strand, counting down.
TCCCATTTCTTTTATTTCTTCACATTTTAATATCTCTAAACATGATATATATTTTGCAATTAATGGATTATTATAGTTTAATTGGCAGTCATTTTCTTTATGAGTACACAAAATAAAAGTGAGTCTCAAAATTAATAGTATATTACACTCAATAATATTCAAAATATATTTTCTATAGGTACATAAGTAGAGAAGGCAAAAATTTATGTCAGGAATAACAATCAGAGGAGAACAACTGTAATTGTGAATTTTGTAAGTTTTTATTTGCAATATTCTACTAATTTAAAAGGAGAATGGATGCAATATTTCACATGTAAATAAAATTTTTACATAGAATATGCGAAACTGGCTAAATTTAGAGTCAACAATATATAATTGAATAAAAAGAAACAATTCAAAAGAAATATATGATGAGAAACTCACACTATAGGAATGCTGAATGGCCAAAAACCAGGACATAAGTTGAAAATCACTAATAAACAGAAAAATGTAAACTAAAACAATGAGCTGCATTCCTCATTCACTAGTTTGGCACACACTAAAACTATGAAATATCACAAGTTGACTAGGGTTTGAAAATGGAATACCTATAGTGCTGAATATACCATAATTTGGTACAGCCATTTAATGTAGCAATTTGGCACCATTTAGGAACTTTGAAGTGCTTATATTTACAACTCAATATTTCTTCTTTTAGTGTATACACTGCACAAACTGTGGAACAAGTATAGGAAGATGTTCACTGCAGCACTGTTTTTAATAAAGACATTTCAAGTGAACCAAAATGATCATCAGGAGCACAATGGATGTTTGAATATATTGCTCAGTGGATGCCAAAAAATGCCATGTATATATACTCTTCAATAGAGTTTGAAGGTAATAAAATGTTATTTTTTTTAAATTGAGTAACAAAAGCAAGATTCAGAAAAATAACATACATGTAATAAAACATATGTTTAAAATAAAGCTCAGCCAAGTTAGATTATGAGACATATCAGAGTTCTATTTCAGTCTTGCTGACAATATAACCATTAGGAAGAAACAAAACATTCTCTTGAATATCCATGAGTGGATTTATATAGTAAAAAGAAGAAATGCGGAAAAGGTTGTTTAACTAGATACACGATTGGTTAGGTTTACAATGTGTAGAGATGTCATATTCTTATTCTTACAGCTTCACAGTTTACACACCTGAGTCAAAATGACCCAGTGTGATATCCCAGAAATGTCAGGTAAGGGCCATTGAAAAAGAATTATTCTTTTATTCTCACTGTATGGAGTAATTATCCTTCATAATGTATATTTAAAAATAAATATGAGACAGAAAATGCATAGCATGTATGTATATATAATCGTTAGGTTACATAAAAATTAAATGAGGAATGTTAACATTAAAGAGGGAGAAAAGAGTAGGATCAGGGCTTGAGGATAAAAAAGAATTACATTTTATTGGTACTATTTTACTTCTACTTTTAAATGCTTCAATAAACATAAGTAATATTAATTTTGAACAGAGAATAGTACTTCTAATATTATTATAAACACCGTAGTTTGAAAATACCATAAAAATAATTTTACAGATAATTTTTAACAATTGATTGCAAAATGATCTCAGATTTCTAAAAGGTTAGGGGAAAAAAGCAAAGGAAATAATGAGTGCTAAAATTTTACTGCGAACCCTGAGGAATGAAAAGTGCATTTAGGGTAGATAATTTTCTTCAAGTGAATTTTCTGAATTTTACACAGTGTGCATGCAATTCTTTTGTACCTGGTGAAAAAAGAAAGAGGGAAAAGAAAATAATTATCCTCGAGAAGTAAACTATGGGAATGTCCAGATAGTAAAAATTACCTAGAGATAGGGTCAAGATGGCAGACTGAGCACTAGTGAATTTCTCTCATCCTACCACAAACCCTTTTAAATAACAGGAAATGCAAGTTTCTGTATGTAAAGAATAACTACAGAAAGGCACAGAGGTGCGGGGGTAGGCGAATTCCTGGAAGATGGAAAGCAGATGGGGCAGGGGCACTGAGGTAGGGGTGGGGAGCCAGGGGATGGGGTGGGGGAGGGGAATCTGGGGGCCCGGAACTGGAGAACGGGACGCTAGGTAGTTAGAGAAGAGGGTTGTGAGCTAGACTGCTCCAGATTTTGGAAAGGGGCGGAACTAAGAGCCAAAGAGCACCTCCAGGGATTAGGGACGAGGTGGGCGTGAGAGCTGGGGGAAGGGGGCGCACGGTGTTTGGCAGGAAGGGGAGGCCTCTCTCCTGGCAGGAAGCTGCGCTACGGAAAGAGGGAGGAGACTGCTGCGGCAGTACGGGCTGGTGGGATCTCTATGTGGCAGAGGGGCCTCTGCCGCTGACAGGGAGGCAGAGATCCCACAAACACACTGCTGGAGACACAGCCGCCATCCTCTTCCTTGCCCGGCTGCCTTCCTAGACGCCCTCCTTGCCTACGGATCCTCTCCTCTCAGCTCTTGCAAGCTCCCGGATCGGCGCAGACTGACCCTCTTTCACCACACACTCACAGCGAAGGCAGCAGCGAGGTGTCCGGTTTGGGCACGTAAAGCCCGCGATCCCCGGACGCGGGGAGGTGGGCACTGGACTAGAGAACCGGAGGATGGGGGTTGGTGGGTGCCAGGCAGGAAAATTGGGGTCGGTGCTGGGACGGATGATGAGGGTGACTGCGGAGTGACTTGGAGACTAGGGTTGGGAGGGGAGAGCTGAAAAGCACCTGGATGGTGTACAAAGGTCGCTAGAAAGAGAAATAGGTTTGTTGTTGGCACCCAGTGGGAAAATGGGGATGAATAGGAAGGGCATGAAGTAGAAGTGAACACCAGGCAGAAGGCATCATATTGGGAAGCAAGAGGGATGAAGAACAGACTGCGATGGGCAAGGGACATGTGGACTACATTAGTGGAAATGGAGGGATGGGGTGGGGTCTAAGAAATGGTGAATATTTGTATTTGGTGTGGGGACTCTAGGATAGCAACAGAGGATCAGGCATTATGCAAAGGAGCCTGATCCCTCCTGCTGGGGCTTCCACCACCACAACCATCACCTTTCTAACCCTCCAGCACAGCCAAAGGAGCCTGGAGGGAGGGCACTGCAAGCAAGCATCTGATAGTATCTTGATATCCAGCATTCCTGCTGGACGTATCTGAATAATTTGGGCAGCAATATACCTGATGCCCAGGGACTTTGCGATACAGAGGAAAGAAAATGTCATGCTATAATACACTAAATGTTTCTCCCTAGCCTCTTTCCTCCCCCTGCAGGAATGAAGACCCCTCACAAAAAGGTAGCTGCAGGGCAGGAAACCAGAGAAGCTCTCAGTCGCCACACCGGATCTGCAAATATGAGGAAGAAAAAAAGCTCTCAAAAGAAGCAGAGGGGCAGACCTACATCCCAGGCCCACAGGAACATCGTGGGCTGCAGAATTTCACACGGATGGAAAGAAGGCGATGAACCCATCACCCAATGGAAAGGAACCGTTCTGGATCAGGTGCCTATAAATCCCTCTCTTTATCTGGTGAAATATGATGGAATTGACTGTGTTTATGGACTGGAACTTCACAGAGATGAAAGGATTTTAAAGCTTAAAATCCTTCCTGATAAGGTGCCATTTTCTCGAGTCAGAGATGTGCGCCTTGCAAATACCATAATTGGTAAAGCTGTGGAACATATTTTTGAGGGTGAGCATGGTTCTAAGGATGAATGGAGGGGGATGGTCTTAGCCCAAGCACCAATCATGAAAGCTTGGTTTTATATTACGTATGAGAAAGATCCTGTCTTGTACATGTACCAACTTCTAGATGATTATAAAGAAGGAGACCTCCGTATCATGCCAGAGTCCAGTGAGTCTCCTCCAGCAGAGAGGGAGCCAGAAGGAGTTATAGATGGCCTCATAGGTAAACATGTGGAATATACCAAAGAAGATGGCTCCAAAAGGACAGGCAAGGTCATTCACCAAGTCAAAGCCAAACCCTCTGTGTATTTCATCAAGTTTGATGATGATTTCCATATCTATGTCTATGATTTGGTGAAAAAGTCCTAACAGGGTACAATTTGCCACATTTGTGAAGGCAAATGTATGATTTGGAGACACACACACAAAAAAAATGTTACTTTTCAATGTATAGAAAGCTTTAGAGTCCCTATTATACCCAAAATCATTGCCAGCATAACTATTGCTTTGTTCTAAAAAATACAAATGTATGTGGACATGATATGCTGTGTGTAAGGACTTTATCATGTTGAAATGATTGGGTGTGTTTGGTGGATGGGCATGAAAAGGACAGCTGTAATTTCTGGCTGTGAATAAAATTCAGCTAGAATCATAACCAGTCATCTGAAAATAGAATAGGACTTAGCTGATCTGGTCTAGGGAGAGGGAAGAGAAGGAACTAAGGATGGGCTGTGGGGGAAAGGAAAGGAGGTGACTGCTTAGGAAGAGGTGGGGAGGGGCCGGAAATGGAGAGGCTCCCTGGGAGGAAGGATTTTCTAAGAGAGGGAGGCACCCAACTAAAAGGAGGTGAAGAAAAACAAGAGGGAGAGCGAGATCTTGGGGCTTAAAGGAAAACAAAGTAAATTGAGTAGAGAAGGGCACGAAAAGTTTAGAAGAAATCCAGAGCAAGGGAGTGAAAGAGGAAGTTGGCAAGGATCTGGGGAGAGGCTAAAGGATAGTCAAATGGAGGGTCTATGCATGTGTAAGGGGCCAGAAGGGCAGGAAGGAGGAATTCTAAGAAGAAACCCTGACTTGGGAAGTGAGAATATAGAAAAAGTGATGTGGGAACGGGGCCTATGAGAGATAAGAAGGCCCAGGAAAAGTTGGACTTCTGACAGTACCTACATTGCTGTTCCTGGCTCAGTGCACAAAAGATATGGCAACTGTCAAAGAAGCCAGTTGAAATGGAGGTTCCCTAGAAGGGTATTTTGACAAAGAGGACTCTAGTGTTAAGCAGGAGCCAAGTTTGTACCTGAAACTCTTATTTTGGGATACTAATGCCACACCTGCCAAGCAGACCTCCAAACCTCAGCCTAAATACACTAAGGACAGGGTTCTGGGCAACCTCCTCACATTTTCCAGAGGACTTAAGTGCAGTAAATCTTGGACTTGAAGGTTTTGGTTCATTGTCCCTACACTGGATAAGCAATTCTTATGGGGAATGGGTCAGTGGGGCACTCAGAACTTAAAGAGACATGCCACTTTGCATTTGGAAAGTATTTTATCAAGAAAAATGGAACCTTGCTGAACCTAGGTACAACAGTCCCCTCACCATTCTTCCTCCCGCTGGACTGTACCTTGCCCCTCTACAGAGAAGAGGCATGAGAGGGTTGAGCCTACTGTTTCTCTTCAGGGCATGAAGAGTACTTGAAAATCCATGCTTTCTCTCAGTAGCTGCCAAAAACACAAGTGGCTCTACCCAGTGCTCCACTATATTGAGATCTGCTGCCCCCAAAAGTACCATTCTGGCTATACCCCAACAAAGCTAGTGACTACTGACCCTTCACAGATATCTCCTGGCCAGTCTTGCCCACCTAAGCTCAGAGGGAACTGTGATGGAAGTCTGTGCAGCTCTCTTTCCAGGTGAGATAGATGGCATGGAGCAGTCAGGCTGGGAGTTGTAGCTTTGTATAACTAACTCCTTTGACAGTATAGTGACACATAGAGGGGCGGTGGTTGGTTGGGAGCAGGTTCAGTAACCTCAATAAAGTCCCTCATAGATATGATGTCCTGACACATGGGTCTTTGTCCTTCTCTTCCTTTCCTCCCTGCCTTTCCCCAATCCTACCATGGAAGTTTCTCTCAAAACCCTCTCTCTGGTTTCCCCACCTCAAACTTCACTGAAATATACCCTTGCCCTTAAAGTGAGAGTTCTGGTGACTCCCCGCTGCCCAGGTTTTTCTAACTCCATATATGGGAGAGGGAGGCAGGGATCTTCCAGGAGTTGAAAGAAGGTAGTAATTCCTGTTCCTTCTCCACCCAATATGACTCGAAGCTGTTTGCCTCAAGAATGGCACAAGGCAAACCCACCTTACCATAGGCGATTTGTTTTCTTTCACATTTTGTAAAATTTAGTCTGGCAAACACCTGCAGGCCACCCATGGGCCACTTTCAGCCAGCTGTCTTGTTTTGTTTGGTCTTTGTGTTTTTATGCTTTCTGTGTTTAAATTAGCTATACATTTGGGAAATTTTACATTATAAAAATTCTTATTTCTGGCTTACCTGGAAAAAAACAAACAAACAAACATTAAATTAAGGATTAGGGCCCACATTCCAACAAGGATACAAGCCAGCTGGGTCTGAGAAAGGGCTCAGCCCATTTTAGATTCAGAATACTCTCAAGTTGGCCATGCCCCCAGCTGACCTGCTTCAGTTTAATGAAATGTCCAGTTGTCCCTGGAGGCACTTGCATTTGTAGCTTTGGTGCTAGACCCAGGGGAAACTGCCTACTCACCCTTTTGGCTTACTTTGACCCCATTTATTTAATTTATTTGCTTTGTCTTTATCCCACCAATACTTACTTCACATAGGCTCTCTGCCAGGTAATCTTCTGGGCACAAGTACTTATGATATGGTAATGAACAAAAGAAACAAAATAACCTTAGTTGCATGGAATTTTTATTTTAATGTGCCAGACAGTAGCCAACATACAATAAGTAAGTATAAAGTATTTTCAAAGTGATAAGTGTTAAGAAGGAAAAAAAAAAAAACAGAAATAAAGCCAATAATGAGGAATTGAAATTCCAGCAGGAGGCTGAAATTGGATAGATAGAAAGGCCAGGAAGAGCCTCACTGAGAACATGACTTATGAGTAAAACCTAAAGGCAATGAGAGAACTGGCTCTGTGCCTGTCTGGGGAAGGAACATTCTAGGTAGAGGGACAACAAGTGCTGAGGCCCCAAGGTACTAGTGGCCTGGTGTGTTCTAGAAACACTGAGGATACTAGCATGGCTGGAGCTGAGTGAGCAAGGTAGAGAATATCAGGAAATGAGTTCAGAGAGGTGATGGGGATTCAATAGAAGCAGATAGTTTAGAGTTTTAGAGGTCCTAGAATGGAATTTGGCTTTTACACTGACGTTGATGGGGACCCATTTGATTATTTTCAGCAGAGGCATGACATGGTTTGTCTCATATTTTAACAGGATCACTGGCAGTCCTGGACAGTAATATGTGTCGAGTGCAAGGATGAAAAAGGGAGGTCAAATAATATCAGTGAAACAAAGGAGGGACCTAGAAACATGGAATCATAATAGAAGTGACATTTCAGATGAATGAGAAAAGACACTTTGGTGCTAAATTAATTTTTTTTTCCATATGGCAAAAATACACTTAAGCCCCTTTACACCTTGCAGTAAAATAAATTACAAGTGGAAAAATAGTTAATACCTAAATTTGGAAAGTAACACTTATAAAATTTTTAGAATCAAATGGAATTTTTTCCCCCTGCAGAAGTAGTGAAGATTTTGTTTAAAGGCAAAAAACGCACAGGTATTGAGGGAAAAGTTTCATAAGTTTGATTATATTAAAATATGCAAGACCCTGGTTTCAAAGTCATCATATTCAAAGTAGAATAAAATGAGATTAGACTATGAATTTCAATAGTTAAAAGGATGAAATAAGAATATATTCAATGAGAAAACAGCAAACAGTTCATAGAAAACTTGGGAAAAAATATGAACAGGCAATTCATAGTAGATCACATGGTCAATAAACATATTACCTTAATCTACTTCCCATTTTCTTATTGTATCTTTTCCATAACATATGTCATCTTCTAACATACCATATAATATATTTAGTTAATATGTTTATTGTTTCTCTACAAGAATGTAATCCCTGGATGTGCATGACTTTTCTTCCTTTACATGCACCAAAGTATCCCAAGTCCTTAGAAGAATGGCTTATTAAATATTTGTTAACTATGTAAATCTCATCAGGCTGTAAGAAAATGGAAATTAAAATAAAGAATTTCACACACATCAGATCAGCAACACGTGAATTTGAACATATTTATCGACCAATTAAAGAAGTGGGAGATCATATACACTGTAGGTGATAGATTAAGTCAGAGAGAAATTTGCCATTATCTTATGAGTTTAAAGATGGTGAATTGCCAGCAATTTCACTCATATACTATTGGAAGGCAATTCTGCATGCATATCACATGTTTCTGTACATCTTGAAAGGAAGAAACTATCCTTTCAAAAGCTATCTTTTGAAAGGTGTTTGAATGGCAAGCGGCTTTGACACAGATAGAGACAGTATCTCTTTCTGAAGTAAAGAGCAGGTTTGCTTGGAGCCTTTGGAAAATGAGAGTGATTCACTCTGGAGCAAAGGGCAGAAATGCTTCTTCCCATATAATAAAGATAATGTCACCTTCAAGAGCAATGGGAAGGGGTTCTCGCTGTCCATTATGAAAGTTTGAATTACCCAAACTGAGATTTCCTCTCAGTAATGCAGGATACTTTATATATAGGTGTCATGTGACCATTTTGCATCACCCTGTGGGAAGTGGGACTTGGGCTTCTAGGATATAAATGCTGATATTTGGGTTGTTGCTATTACCATGAATAATAAACTATCCTTTGTCTCTGACCCAGAAGTCTCATGTCTTCTACCAGCACCTACAAAACTGTAACAAGCTACCTCATTAACTCACAAATAGGGTAAAACTTCAGATCTTCACAGTTCTTAATACTTGTAGCAATGAGGATAAGATGCTGACAGAGACGTGGCTTTCTGTAAGAGGAAGAATGAGTACCTCACCAGCCAATTAATGGAATTTGAGGGTAATTTATGAGAATTGGTGGTGAATGTACAGACCAACTATGCAATAAATAGTCTCCAATATATGTTTCTTGTACTCCAAAGTTACCTAAAATCCACTGTCATTCGCCATACTTTGATGGGCTAAAATTTAGTGCAAGTGCTTCTACACTCTGATTTTCCAAATGTTCACTATATACATGATGTCCTAATGGTTGTCAATCAGAAGCCTCAGTCTCAACAACCCATGCTGTGATATCACACACCTGCTAGGAAGAGTGGCCAAAAATCTCCCCAAAATTCAGCAAACTGCTTGCCAAGTAATATTTCTCAGTGCTATATAGGCAAATTTACAATACTCAGTCCTTCAGGAAGTTAAAAAAAATTGTCTCTTCAGCCCCCCCACCACAAAAAAGGAGATCCAGCACCTAACCAAATCTTTTGGATATTGAAAACTATTTGTGATTGCTTGGGCATTATGTTTGGCCCTTATGTCAGATACCTACAAAAAAGCATCATTTCAGTGAGACTCAAAACAACATCTTGTATGGAAATTTTCTAGCAAACTGTGTCATACTCCTTACCATTTGGGTCTCACAACTGTAATGATCTCTTTGAGCTATGTTTCTGGGACTGATGACTATCCAATTGGAGTCTCTAGCAAAGGGAAGCAATCTCTTCCTAGATGCAGATAGCTAACATTAATAAATTTTTAAAACATTCAAGACAATGCTATCATTTTTATGGGTATAAACATATACTAAAAGCATAATAACATAAGAATGAAAAATAATAAACTAAGAAAAGAGACCTCATCAGAATCCAATCATGTTGACATCCTGATTTCAGATTTCCAGCCTCCAGAACTGAGAAATAGATTTGTGTTTTATAATACACATACCTTATGGTATTTTGTTATAGTAGCCTGAATTGACTAAGACAT